>NC_041401.2:182223559-182311059 GCF_900747795.2 Erpetoichthys calabaricus
AATATATTAAACCTGACAACTATTCCCTTTTGCCCTGTCACATATTTTGTGTTCAGCAGGTTCTAAAATCTGGGGTCTGGTAACTTTCATCTTCTGTCTGGAATCAAGGGATAGGCTTATCAGCTGTAGATCAGGACTGATAGACGACACTCTTCTTATGACAGCTGTCACATTCGTCTGAAATGACACCCAATTCCACATCCTGACTTTACCCACACTTTAAAATCTACAATGAGAAAAGATGTCTTCACTGTTCAGAGTCCTGATATTTGTACAGAATCTCTATAGATAGATAGATAGATATGAAAGGCACTATATTATAGATAGATAGATATGAAAGGCACTATATGGAAGGTAGATAGATAAATAGATAGATAGATATGAAAGGCACTATATGATAGATAGAAAGATAGATATGAAAAGCACTATAGATAGGTAGATAGATAGATAGATAGATAGATAGATAGATAGATAGATAGATAGATAGATAGATAGATAGATAGATAGATAGATAGATATGAAAGGCACTATATGATAGATAGATAGATAGATAGATAGATAGATAGATAGATAGATAGATAGATAGATAGATAGATAGATAGATAGATAGATATGAAAGGCACTACATTATAGATAGATAGATATGAAAGGCACTACATTATAGATAGATAGATAGATATGAAAGGCACTATATGATAGATAGATAGATAGATAGATAGATAGATAGATAGATAGATAGATAGATAGATAGATAGATAGATAGATAGATAGATAGATATGAAAGGCACTACATTATAGATAGATAGATATGAAAGGCACTATATGATAGATAGATAGATAGATAGATAGATAGATAGATAGATAGATAGATAGATAGATAGATAGATAGATAGATAGATAGATAGATAGATAGATAGATATGAAAGGCACTATATGATAGATAGATCCAGGGATCCTAATTTCCTAAAATAATCTTAAACTTGAAAGTTTAAACTTGTATAGTTTAAGATGGGCGGCACGGTGGTGCAGTGAGTAGCGCTGCTGCCTCGCAGTTAGGTTCGCTTCCCAGGTCCTTGCTGTGTGGAGTTTGCATGTTCTCTCCGTGTCTGCATGGGTTTCCTCCCACAGTCCAAAGACATGCAGGTTAGGTGCATTGGTGATTCTAAATCGTCCCTAGTGTGTGCTTGGTGTGTGTGTGTGTGTGTGTGTGCACCCTGCGGTGGGCTGGCACCCTGCCCGGGGTTTGTTTCCTGCCCTGTGCCCTGTGTTGGCTGGGATTGGCTCCAGCAGACCCCCGTGACCCTGTAGTTAGGCTATAGTGGGTTGGATAATGGATGGATGGAAAATAAGGTCAGTGCATGAGTAAGTCTCATCTTGAGATAAAGAAAGAAGACCTTGCCTTTTCGATCTGGGTTACCTCTCGACCCACCTCATAAATCTATGCGTTTATTTTTTGATATTTATAAAATGACATATTCCTGAGGCCTTTTTGTAAGAAAGGAAAAAAAAAAAAGGTGAGAAATGAGCAGACCAACCGCCAAGGAAGGCTCTCATTGCGGTCCTGCCACAGAGCCTCAAGGTATGCTTTGGAAGCGCTGGCACAGTCACAGGTTGGTGAGGAGATGACATCAGCCGCTGGCAGCTACGCAGCCCCGCTGCAAAAGTGAACAGTGTTGGTGTGAGGGTGCAGTGGCCCAGGAGAGCAGCAACTTGTCTTTTTTTTATTTATTTTTTTATTCCCTCCACTAATACTGAACTTGTTGTGACAGCGTGATCCTGACCTTGATGACACTGGACAGTGTTCAGTTTGCTTATGCAGCTTGTAAAGCTCTCACCTTCACACGCAGGCTTGCCGGCAATCATCAGCAGGCCTCTGGGTTGCTAGGAGACACAGTCATGAAGAGGTGGGGAAGAAAGTCAGGAAGAAGAAGAAGAAGAAGAAGAAGAAGAAGAAGAAGAAGAAGAAGAAGAAGAAGAAGAAGAAGAAGAAGAAGAAGAAGAAGAAGAAGAAGAAGAAGAAGAAGAAGAAGAAGAAGAAAAGTAATAGAAGGCAACCCTTCCCCTTAAGATCCTTTTATCATTTTCTTCATGCGGACAGGATGCTGATGCCACACATTCACTCTAGTTAGTTTGTTTGCCCCGTTTGTTTACTTTGATTGAATATTTTTTTTAAGGTGTGTAGATTTGGGGTCTTCTGGATATACTTGTCTGCAGTTATTTATGACTTAAGGTTCAAGGTTGGTTTATTTAGTCATGTATACACAAGAAAATGTGAAATTTACCTTCTCAGTTGCATCTAATAACAAGACAGAAAGAAACAAAACAATTAGAGACAAGACAGATTAAGGTAAGGCGTATTTATACAAAAATTGTTACAGGTGTGGCAGACGACTGGGGACCTTGCCCCAGTGAAGGAAATGACCGGGAGAGGGGTAATATCTTCCCCGGGGAACAAGAGGGCAGTCCCCCTGGATTACATCGGTGCCACGGATTTGGATCTTGGAAGCTCAGCAAGGTTGGGGTCCGTGGCCACCACCAGGGTGGTCTGGATGATCTCGGAGCCCTGGATGGTGAGAAGGGTCTAGCTGCAGCTTGCAGTACCTATGACATAGATCGGGTAATGCCCACAACGTCAGTCACAAAATGCCCTTTAACTCAGATAACCCTCCTACAACCCTAATCTTAACCACAGTGTAACGGGGCCCTAATGTTAATCATAGTCTAATGTGATGGGTGTTACGTGACTGATGTTGTGGGCGTTTCGTGATATTGGGGCATTACATGACTGACCTCGTAGGTACTGCAGTCAACAATTACACTCTGTTGTGGATGGTAGCACTTTTACCACACCAGGAAGCGCTGCCGGAAAACGAACCAAATACACCTGGAGTGCTTCCGGGTGCCCATGCAGCACTTCCGCCACACCAGGAAGTGCTGTAGGAAGTTCATCAGGGCGCACCTGGAGCACATCCGGGCCTCACTTCTTTCGGGGAGCCGGAGTTGGGAAGCAGAGGGCGGAGCTTATGAGTGGAGGACTGAAGGCGGCAGACAAGAAGAAGGAAAGGAGTTATTGTGGCTGTTTTGGTGCACTGTGTTGCGTGTGTGCTTTTGGACTTGGGTGTCTTGTGTCTGTCTGTGATCCGGGCTGAATCTTTCACACAGGATACACATCACACCTTAATCATTTTCTCCGATATTCCTTATTAAAAAGTTGTGTGGCACTAGGAAGAAAGAAATTTCTGGAGCGATTTGTGTGGGCTTTCAAAGCGATTTGCATTCCCCTGCAGAAAGTATCTACCAATACATTGAAAGGCCTCAGTAGTGCTGCCTCTCATTTGAATTTTATATAAGAGTTGCCCAGAAATGTTAACCCATCTCATCTCATTTTACTTTTCCTGGTGAGGATGGCGGTGGTGACAACAGGTCAGCCCAGACTTCCCTTTCCCCGGCTACAGATTCCAGCATTCCCCATTATCTAATGTGTGTGTGGCCATCAGCAGTGTGTCTGTCTGTGGAGAGAGTGTTGACCTCGTCGAGAGGTTTACATACCAACATTAATGTCTCTGGTGACTCTTCCTATGAAGTCAGTAGATGGACTGAGATAGCATAGGGGTGTCATGAGGTTGCTGAAAAGGCCTGTGTGGTGCTTATCTATGCAAAAGGATGAAGGTCCAAGTCTTTAAAGTCCTGGTCCTTTCGGTTTGCGAGACATGGACGCTATTTAGTGACCTGAGATGAAGACTGGACTCCTTCAGTACTGTCTCTTCGGAGAATCCTTGGGTACCACTGGTTTGACTATGTGCTGCTCATGGAGTCCCAAATGAGGTATATTACCTACATTGTGAAGAAGCTTCAGTTACGGCACTACAGCCATGTGGAGCAATTCCCCAAGGATGATCTGGCACACAGGATCCTCATTGTTGAGGACCCAAGTGGCTGGACCAGAGCAAGGGGACACCCACGTAACACCTGACTGTGACAGATAGAGGATCATTTCCGGAGGGTGGAACTGGACTGTATGTCTGTCTGGGGGGCTGCCAACCAGTATCCTCAGCTGTTTTGTCGTGTGATGGTTGTAGCAATGTGCTGTACCAGTGCATGCTCCCCAACCTGACCTGACCTGTGCGGTTCTGGTCACCACACTACAAGAAAGGATAAAGCAGTACCTAATGCTGTGCAGAGGAGAGCAACCAAGTGCATCATGGGACATAAGGACATGTCGTACTGTGAAAGGCTTGATGAATTAAACCTGTTTAGTCTCAAACAGAGGAAACTTTGTGGGGGCCTAATCATAGTCTTCAGATTCCTCAAAGGTAGTAACAAAGTAGACCCAGTAGAGGACACCAGTGAGAATTGAAATTAGAACATTAGAACAATCTAGATGAGAACAGGCCATTTAGCCCAACAAAGCTCGGTAGTCCTATCCACTTATTTCTTCCAAAAAAACATCAAGTTGAGTTTTGAAAGTCCCCAAAGTCTTGTTGTCTACCACACTACTTGGTCACTTATTTCAAGTGTCTGTCATTCTTTTTGTAAAGAAAAACCTCCTAAAGCTTGTGCGAAATTTCCCCTTAACAAGTTTCCAACGGTGTCCCCGTGTTCTTGATGAACTCATTTTGAAGTCACCGTCTCGATCCACAGGACTAATTCCCCTCGTAATTTTAAACAATTCAGTCAGGTCTCCTCTTAATCTTCTTTTGCTTAAACTGTAAAGGCTCAGATCTTTTAATCTTTCCTCATATCTCATCCCCTGTAGCCCTGAATCAGCCTAGTTGCTGTTCTCTGGATTTTTTCTAGTGTTGTTATGTCTTTTTTATAGCTTGGAGACCAAAACTGCACCCAGTACTCCAGATGAGGCCACAGCAGTGTGTTATAAAGGTTGAGCAGAACCTCCTTGGACTTGTACTCCACACATCAGGGCGCTATATAACCTGACATTTTGTTTGGTGCATTTAGGATTGAAGCCAGGAAACAGTTCTTTACACAAAGAGTTGGGGGAATCTGGAACAACCCACTGAAACATGGAGTCGAAGCAGAACCCTTTATAACCTTAAAGAAGTATCTGGAATCATATTGAGATAGCTTAGCTACACACAAGCTTGATGGATTGAATGAGCTTCTCTTATTTGTCGAATTTCTTACGTCCCTGTTTTGTAGTTTGTTATTCTATCATATTGTACTGTAGCACTAACAGTACCCCATGATTACAGTAGGTGTTTTGTCCACTGGTGCCAACTACACACAGCTATGAACACACAGTGGAAGGAAGTAAGGCTAAATATGACATAATGGAGGAAGGAGTGTGGACTGACTGCTTCCTAACCCAGATGTGCTGAAGAGGGAGTCCCAACCCATTTGTGATGATTATCAATATGCGCTATCTCTATGTTTATATGTACATTTTAACAGGACAGCACATTAACACTAGAATCCCTGAAGCCTACGAAAAAAACTTGTATTCCCGGCCCACCTTAAATTCCTTTGCACCTCTCCGTCAGCGTCTTTTGTTTTGTAAATGTGTCGATCAGCACAAGCAGCCAGCAGCCTGCTATCCCATTCCCCCCTCCACAATGCAGCTTTCGCCGTATACTTTCGCTGGCTGCCAAAGGGCTTAGGTTTAAGTCAAATGTGTACAGGTTTGAGTCCAAAGTAGAACTGCCTCGGTATGGATGATGGAGA
Organism: Erpetoichthys calabaricus; assembly: GCF_900747795.2. Lineage (NCBI taxonomy): Eukaryota > Metazoa > Chordata > Cladistia > Polypteriformes > Polypteridae > Erpetoichthys > Erpetoichthys calabaricus. The sequence continues at coordinate 182,229,239 of NC_041401.2, forward strand.
ATTTTTACGGTGTCTCAAGGGAAATGACGTCCTCGGGGCCGGGACAGGAAGTGACGTTGTCACACCGTACACAAATACAGGCAGAATTTGCTGTGTCTGGTCTGCCGAGAGAAAAGAAAGAGAGATTTAATGCAACCCACCACCCCCTGGCGTGGCGTGGAATTGGCATTTTTTGGTCCCTTTGGTTGACTCCCAAACGCGAGTGTGTGATACCTGCTTGTGATTATGTTTTCTGATGGTCTTTATATGAAAAACATGTATACAGTATGTTACTTATATAAAGCCAGATCAGATGTTATTTACCTATCTATCTTGATTTATTTGCTTAACTTCCTACCGCGTAAAGTCACAAGTAGACTGCAGAGCTTCCTGTGTTTGATCGACACGGGCCTGCAGTGTTAAGTATGAAAGGAGACCTACAACCAGTGGTCTCATAATAATTCTAAACATAAGCTAGGGGACAAATCCTGTCTGTAATATGACACAAGGTCAATGATCCCCTAGAAACCCTTGTGCCCTGACTGGCATAAATAGGACTCAATTTGGGGCAAAGGCTGACTGGTGAAAAGTGGAGAGGCCATGGCGATGAGAAAGAGGGAGACAAAAAGTAAAAAAAAAACTAAAATGGGGTCTGGTAATACAGTGAAAGTGGTCTCCACCTAGCAGGTATTTGGACAAGCTTTCAGACAAAAACAACACTTTCTCCAATTTTCCTTTCCACGATTGATGACTTTAATACGATTCAAGGTTTTGTGTGTGTTTCAGTAAGTAAGCTGTGTGGAAATATCAGCTTTCAACAGCCTGAAATTGTTTGGCTTAGCTGGATGGGAGTGTTTCATTTTCTCATCTCTCTCTTTCAAAACACTTCAGGCTTTGTGTCTCGCTGCCACTCTTCCTTTCAAGGAGTAGGTCCACACTATTTCAAGGGTCAGCAGACAAGACCAAGAGCCCCACACTTTGTTTCAGACGCATTCCGCCTCGTCACGGAAAGATGCGGCCCTCATTGGTGGGAAACCGACAGCCTGTGTTGTTCATTCCAGAGAATGTTTTCCCAACTTTCAGATCAATTTCCATCATCAAAACAAATTGATTTTATGTTATAAGTGTCATCTCTACTGGGATGAGGGCTCTATTACAGTCCTCTTCTCTGTCATTGCAGTGAAGGGCCGGTGAAAAGAGTGCAGATTGAAAGCGACCATATCCAGTGCTACAGAAAGCACTGATTCTTTATTTCTAGACGTGTCACCAGCAGACTTGGCAGAGGAATTAGAAGCACTTCATTGCCTTCCCAAAAAATAAATAAATAAATAAAAACAGAGCGCACAGGCTACGCAAATGCCACAAAAGCAACAGATGTCTTACCGAGATTAAGGCATTACAAAAATTAAGCAAATGTGATCCACGCAATCAAGAAAATCATGTTTTCTGATTATGTGCAGGGTGGCAGTATTCACTTATACATTCCCTTTGTGTTTGCCTACCATTTTTGGCCTCCATTTTTCTCCTCCTGACTGAAAACAATCTTTAAACTTAATTGAAGACTATAAACTTCCAAACTATGGGAGAGAGAGAGAGAGAGAGAGAGAGAGAGAGAGAGAGAGAGAGAGAGAGAGAGAGAGTGTTTGCTTATTTGTGGAAGGGCTTTGAGATAAGAATCTTTAATTAACAAAATAACTTCAAGGAGACATCGGCAGGAATGTGTAAGTAGAAGGAGGGCACTTCTGTGCAACTGCAAGGTAAAGAAGCAATGAATATAATATAATATAATATAATATAATATAATATAATATAATATAATATAATATAATATAATATAATATAATATAATATAATATAATCTGCGGTGGGCTGGCGCCCTGCCCGGGGTTTGTTTAATTCCTTGCACCCTGAGTTGGCTGGGATTGGCTCCAGCAGAAACCCCGTGACCCTGTAGTTAGGATATAGCGGGTTTGATAAAGGATGGATGGAATATAATATAATATAATATATCTTGTGCTGGACTTACACTCTGTCTATGTGTTGCTCCTGCCTTGCACCTGATGATTGCTGTGATGGGCTCCAGCAGCCCCACGACCCTGCCCGTGATAAGATAATTTAGGAAATGGATGAATGGATAGATAGATGGATAGATGTATGGATGGAGTAACATGAATTTAGAGATAACTTTGGAGAAACTGCACATTCGTTGTTTCTATATCTAACATTAACATTGCTCAGTTGTAATAATAGAACATTGGCCAAACAGGTTTAGACAATAGCATAGAATAGAATAGAATAGAATAGAATAGAATAGAATAGAATAGAATAATCTTATTCTTATTCTTCTTCCGGCTGCTCCCGTTAGCGGTTGCCACAGTGGATCATCTTCTTCCATATCTTTCTGTCCTCGTCATCTTACTCTGTCACACCCATCACCTGCATGTCCTCTCTCACCACATCCATAAACCTCCTCTTAGGTCTTCCTCTTTTGCTCTTCCCTGGCAGCTCTATCCTTAACATCCTTCTCCCAATATAACCAGCATCTCTCCTCTGCCCATGTCCAAACCAACACAATCTCCCCTCTCTGACTTTGTCTTCCAACCATCCCACCTGAGCTGACCCTCTAATGTCCTCATTTCTAATCCTATCCATCATCATCACACCCAATGCAAATCTTAGCATCTTTAACTCTGCCACCCCCAGCTTTGTCTTCTGCTTTCTGGTCAGTGCCACCGTCTCCAACCCATATACCATAGCTGGTCTCACTACGTGTAGACCTTCCCTTTCACTCTTGCTGATATCTGTCTGTCACAAATCACTCCTGATGCTCTTCTTCAACTACTCCATCCTGCCTGCACTCTAATATTCCCTGTAATACGTTGGCTGCTTCTCTTGGGCTTCTTCCTGCCTTGTGCCCAATGACCACCTGTTTGGGATGAGAAGATTGACAAAATGATAGAATGGACTGATGGATAATATAATATAATATAATATAATATAATATAATATAATATAATATAATATAATATAATATCATATCATATCATATCATATCATATCATATCATATCATATCATATCATATCATATCATATCATATAATAAACCATGTGCTGAACTTGTCTAGTTATTGTTCTTGCCTTTCACCTGTTGATTGCTGTGATGGGCTCCAGAAGCCCTACCTCACTACCCTGGATAAGAAGGTTTAGGAAATGGATGCATGGAAGAATGATTGGAGTAATACAAGAAGTATGAGGGTCATTTTGCATATTACATTGAATTTTGAGATAACATTACAGAAACTACAATCTGTTGTTTCTATATCCAGCATGAACATTGTTCAATCATAATGATAATAGAATATTGAATAGGCAGATTTACATAATATAATATAATATAATATAATATAATATAATATAATATCTCATCCTAAGTGCTACATAATCCAATTCCGGTTAGCAGGGGCTGGAGTCTACCCAAGAGCAATATGGAAAAGGCAGGTAATAGCCCTAAATGATTGCAGGACCATAATATAATCTACTGTATATTAAAACACTAAGGTCTGTGTCCAGTCCCTCTGAGCAATCTGATTACTCAGTTTGGCTTTGGTGACTTGAAGAAAGAAGAAAAGCAAGTATGAGATGCACAAGGAGGAGTAAAGATGTATGAGGCACACCAAGAGAGTCTAAGATGGCAAATATAAAAGTGGACAGGAGGTGAGAAAGGTCCCTCAAAAATAAAGTGTGTAAGAGTCATTCACACATGCAAATACTGTGATGCTGAAGGAATGTGTAGGGCAAGAGATAGCAAACATGTTTTAATTATTCTATTACCTGTCTTTGACAGGTACTGTGGCTAATATAATATAATCTTAATACATAATTCGCCTGCCTCCTCACTCACTCACTCACTCACTCACTCACTCACGTCCATCCGAAGCCGAATGCGCAGTCGCCCAAAAAACCTTACGAGACCGACATCCAACACCAACATTGCGGCAGGCGGTGGATTTACGGCCGCAAAAATTCAAAGAGAAAGGCGACTTCGATTAAAGCTCTAGAGTCCTGAAAGGCGATTTCGACTACAGCTCAAGGCCTAATTACGCACTCTGATTCAATTACGCATTCATTCAATACACCTATATCAGGTGTGTGGTGCTTATACTTATTATTATTCCATATTGTACTGGAACATCCATCCATCCATCCATCCATTTTCCAACCCGCTGCATCCGAACACAGGGTCACGGGGGTCTGCTGGAGCCAACCCCAGCCAACACAGAGCACAAGGCAGGAACCAATCCCGGGCAGGGTGCCAACCCACCGCAGGACACACACAAACACACCCACACACCAAGCACACACTAGGGCCAATTTAGAATCGCCAATCCACCTAACCTGCCTGTCTTTGGACTGTGGGAGGAAACCAGAACACCCGGAGGAAACCCACGCAGACACGGGGAGAACATGCAAACTCCACACAGGGAGGACCCGGGAAGCGAACCCAGGTCCCCAGGTCTCCCAACTGCAAGGCAGTAGCGCTACCCACTGTGCCACCGTGCCGCCCTACTGGAACATTCATCATTCAATATTATACTATAGGCCTGGAAAATTAATCAACTAACAGTACAAGCCTGTACAGTAATGAGTAAAGCGGACTACAATCATTACAAAACAACATCTTCGTTACTTATCATTTGTTCTTCATACATTGTTGACACAAACTCATGCCCGTTTCATCTTACGTTGTCGAAACAGGCTCTTTGTCTAGTATAATATAATATAATATCCATCCATCCATTATCCAACCCGCTATATCCTAACTACAGGGTCATAGGGGTCTGCTGGAGCCAATCCCAGCCAACACGGGGTGCAAGGAATTAAACAAACCCCGGGCAGGGTGCCAGCCCACTGCAGGGCACACACACACACACACACACGCACATGCACACGCACACAAACACACCAAGCACACACTAGGGACAATTTAGAATCGCCAGTGCACCTAACCAGTATGTCTTTGGACTGTGAGAGGAAACCCACGCAGACACAGGAAGAACATACAAACTCCACGCAGGGAGGACCTGGGAAGCGAACCCGGGTCTCCTAACTGCGAGGCAGCAGCCCTAACTCTCCTGCTGCTTTTGCTTCCTTTGTCTCGCCTCTTGACAGTTTTTGTCTCCTGTTCGTTTCCATTTCCCATGGTGCTGTGAAGTAACACTTGCCATCTTTCAAAGGTTTTGCACAGCCTGTAGCCGCACAGTGTCTTGACCATCCTGGCACAGGTTCGACCTGATCGTTCACTTAGGATTATTAAGGGTAATTGAAGAGGGCTGAAATACCATTAAACATATCTGCTTTGTAATGTTGTTTGGGGGTAACTTCATTGCCCTTGGGGGTTTATAAACAAAGCAGGAGACAGAAGCTGATTTAATAGTCAAAGTGGCAGATGCAGAACCTGTTATGAATCTGTCTTTTCTTTTTTATTTTGGGGATTTATTTTGCGTTAATTTCATGTGTATTTTTAGGGGTTATATTGTATAGTATCGTAATAATTAAACAATATTTCATTTAAACTAATATTAATAAAAAGTACACAAAGACAAACTACAAATGAAAAATAATTATTCAAGAATAACAGAAATAACAATAAAAAAGATAAATATAAGTCAAAGAACAAACATAATGCGTGGTGTTCATGAAACACAAAAGACATGCGATGGTGTGATAATGACATTATCAGCATAATACTAAAATTTATGAACAACAACAAGACAGGACTGACGCTGTGCTCTGATCCCCAAAAAGGTCATGCAAAAAGACAATTTCGCCTCGGAATTAACAAAGTATATACAGTAATCCCTCGCTACTTCGCGGTTCACATTTCGCGGATTCAAGACTTCGCGGATTTTATATGTAAGCATATCTAAATATATAACGCAGATTTTTCGCGGGTTTCTACGGACAATGGGTCTTTTTACTTCTGGTATTTGCTTCCTCAGTTGGTTTGCCAAGTTGATTTCATTCAAGAGATGCTATTGGCGGATGGCTGAGAAGCTACCCAATCAGAGCACGCAGTTAAGTTCCTGTGTGCTGCTGATTGGCTCAGCGACGGAGTGCTGCATTAACCAGGAAGTCTCATCTCACTCATACAGCATTAACGTACTCTTGCTACTGCATTCAGGGGATTATCACCTTCATCGTCATCATTTTTACTGCGCAGCATATTCATCACCATCATCACGTCATATATAGCTACGTGTACTTCGCTATACAGTAAGTGTAAACTTATCTACCGATTTCATATTGCTTAGCAGTTGTCCCTGTTATTAATAGAGTAAAGGGTGGGTTGTAAACAATACAGGGAGGGTTTAAAAACGTCCAAATACACGTTACATAATTAAATAAATATGGTGTCCCTACTTCGTGGAAATTCAGTTATCGCGGTCGGCCTTGGAACCTATCTCCCGCGATAAGTGAGGGATTACTGTAAAACAAAAAACAAACAACTGCGGTGGGTTGGCACCCTGCCCAGGATTGGTTCCTGCCTTGTGCCCTGTGTTGGCTGGGAATGGCTCCAGCAGACCCCCGTGACCCTGTGTTCGGATTCAGCGGGTTGGAAGATGGATGGATGGATGGATAAAACAAACAAAGAGCAGTCGAAACACGAACAGGCCTGAATGACAGGGGGCTCAAAGCTCCGAATCAGCTGGCCGTGGTTCAAGCAGTGCGGTTTGTGAGGCGCTGCTGTCACATGCAGGTTTGGATTCTGCTTTGCGTCTTGCAGTGTTGGTGGCGTCGTCTCCAGCCACGCTGTGCCCCTAACCTTGAGTAAGTAGATTTAGAAAATGAATGGTTGGATGAATGAACGGATAAAGAGGTGTGATTATTTGGTGTGGCCTTCAGTAAGAAGCTAAGCATTTGTTACATGTAAATGAGAGGCATTAAAAGTCTAAGGCAGTTGTAAATTACTGTTGATCGCCAGTGGTCTTGACTGCACACTGCTGTTTTTATAACTTCATTGGCGTTTGTGTCTCCTTGAGTGGCAACTAGCAACAAGTTATGTGCTGGCACAGCAGTTCAGAGGCAATTGGTGGAATTAACTACACCTACTACTATTCCACAAAAGCAATAGCACAGATTAGTGCATTAAGCCGCAATTTAGAAAGTGAAAAAACCTTAAGGGCTGCATTGCTGCAGCAATTTAAATGAAAAGTGTGTTCATCCATTTTCATTATAAGGCTGTGTGTCTTAGTCAGGTTTACGGTGCCCGTTTGCCAAGTGAGGCTCAGTAGGTACATATTTCTCCTGCTCAGTCTGAGAGGCTTTAACAGAAAACCCCGTAACTGGAATGGCTAACAGAGTTTTAATAACAGTATGCGCGCACAAAAACTGAAAGAATTAGGGACTTACTGATGTGTAGGCCCGTCAGCTGAGCTCCATGGTTTATGAGTCCGGGCTCCATTGATTACCTGCACTAGGATTTTTATCACTTTGTGTGTTCTAGTTTTGCATCTGGTGTCACAAACGTGCGCATGGGAGGCAGTTAAAGAGCCCGAATGAGGGTAATTCCACGCCAAACCAGAAGGTGGCGGAGTGTACTGACCCTTTCTCTCATCTCCAATGCATACCGATTACGAGAAATTATGCCTGGTCCCGATGATGCCACTTCCAGTTTCCAGGCCCAATGATGTCACTTCTGGTTCTGTGCCCAATGACGTCGCTTCCGGTTTCCTTCGGGGTGTGTGTGTGTGTTTTTATTTTGGGGGGAGCTCCAATGATGTCGCTTCCGGCTCCAGGCCCAATGACATCACTTCTGGTCCAGGGCCCAATGACATCACTTCTGTTTCTGGGGCACAATGATGTCACTTCCGGCTTTGGGGGCCCATTGATGTCACTTCCGGCTTCGGGGGCCCATTGATGTGCACTTCCGGCTTCGGGCCCAATGACATCACTTCCTTTTCTGGGTCCCAATTATGTCACTTCTGGCTCCAGGCCCCCATTGGTGTCACTTCCAGTTCTGGACCCAATGACATCACTTCTGTTTCTGGGGCATAATGATGTCACTTCCGGCTTCGGGCCCAATGACATCACTTCTGGTCCCGGGCCCAATGACATCATTTCCATTACTGGGTCCCAATGATGTTACTTCTGGCTCCAGGCCCCCATTGATGTCACTTCTGGTTCCGGGCCCAATGACATCACTTCTGTTTCTGGGGCACAATGACATCATTTCCGTTTCTGGGTCCCAATGATGTTATTTCTGGCTCCGGGCCCCCATTGATGTCATTTCTGGTTCCGGGCCCAATGACATCATTTCTGTTTCTGGGGCACAATGATGTCACTTCCAGCTTCGGGAGCCCATTGATGTCACTTCCAGCTTTGGGCCCAATGACATCACTTCTGGTCCCAGGCCCAATGACATCACTTCTGTTACTGGCGCACAATGATGTCACTTCCGGCTTTGGGGGCCCATTGATGTCACTTCCGGCTTCGGGGGCCCATTGATGTGCACTTCCGGCTTTGGGCCCAATGACATCACTTCAGGTCCAGGGCCCAATGACATCACTTCCGTTTCTGGGTCCCAATTATGTCACTTCCGGCTCTGGGCCCCCATTGATGTCACTTGCAGTTCTGGGCCCAATGACATCACTTCTGTTTCTGGGGCATAATGATGTCACTTCCGGCTTCGGGGCCAATGACATCACTTCTGGTCCCGGGCCCAATGACATCATTTCCGTTTCTGGGTCCCAATGATGTCACTTCCGGTTCCTGACCTCCAACGATGTTACTTCTGGTTCTGGGCCCAATGACGTCACTTCCGGTTCCAGGTTTAATGACATCACTTTCCGGTTCTGGCCCTGATGACGCCAATTCCGGTTATGGCCCTGATGATGTCACTTCCTATACTCTGCTTTAAAACCACCATCTTTTCTTCATCAAGACAGTTCTGTTTTGGACTCGAACCTGTACAGAAATGTACTCTCAATGTAACTCTTTTGCAGCCAGGAATAATTATACAGGTGGCTGCCCCAAATCTTTTTGTGACTCTTTTGTCTCATCACTGACACTTGTTAGTTGTGGAAATCTTTTTTACAAAATTATACGCTGTTCACGTCTGCAACCCCAAAGTGCATTCTGGTACCTCAAGTTAGGAGGAGAAGAAAAAGCAGCTCAAAAAAAATTAAGTTGGAAATGAGATGTTAGAAGAGACAGTGTAAGAGATTAGACAGACCATGGTACAGAGTTGGGACACCACTTGGTAACCCCGAATAACTGAAAAGCAGCTGTTCAGACGAACTGATCTGAAAATGGCCAAACTTCCAGTCATATGTCCTCCAGGCGGATGGACACTGGAAATGACATCAAAGATGTTACAGCTGTCAATCATCCAATCTGCAGAGGAAGGAAGAGAACAGGCTTTGGAGCACAGCGCCAACCCCAGGAACAACAAGGAATTACAATCACCAGAGCCCTTAAGCTGTCCTTTATGTTCATGCGTGTGACTACAGATAAGATGATCTATCAAAAAATAAAAGAGATGAGGGAGAAGTGTCTGGTAGGAGCTTTCCTAATTCTGGCAGTGAATAGCTACAGGAGCCAAAATGAAAGATTTGAGAGACGCCAAAATAGGAGGTTTACACCCGGAGGCTAATTTGAGTGTGGCTTCCATAAAATCCAAAATAAAGATACCGTTTGTGAAGTAATTTAAAAAAATAGAAGAGATGTTAGATAAAAGAAGGAGAAAATGAATGCTGAGACTGGGCAGAGTAGAGAGACACTTGATAAAGTACAAGCCAAAAAAGAAGATGGATTAGGGCAATCACATAACATAAGCATGAACGAAATACAGAGGGAGTAGAAAAGACAATACGGATCAGGGACATGGAGCTCCCAAGGGAGGAAGTGTGATATGATCTTTGCAGGATCCAGAATTGAGGAACAGTAGCTTTGGTGTTTCAAGATTCAGTATAAGAGGTTAAAAATAAATTAAAAACTGTTAGCACCTCATGGCAAACACCCTTACAAAGTCAACAAGATGACAGTGCAATACGAGACCATTTAGCAGATCAACGGGGTCTTGTTTTGGTAGTCCAGAGTGACCCTGAAGTCACCGGGTAGATGTGCACCTACAAGATGCATGTTGGGTGCTTATCTTCTTTCTTTGGAAAGGGAACGTCCCATTAAATTGATCTAAGGGGGTGTCTGCGATATAGCCTTAGTAACCCCAGATTGATACCCTACAAGTAAAGCCTCTGAGATCAGAAGGATATGAGAATCTGGACCAAACTAACATTAACAGTGTTACATCTTGTTCATCCAACAATTAAAAATCAAATAAGAGGCATCTAATAATGTAATATTAAACTTGTGATGTGATTGGTGGTGTTTAGACCAGGGGCCATTGGGAGTTTTGGGTCATTCAACATCATACATGGTCACCCATGTGACCCCAACCTGCATCGCAGTAGCAACACCCCACGGATCTGTCCTCTGGATCCAAAGCCACCTAGTGGATTTCTATGTGGCTTCCATCTTGGATTTTATTGCTGTCCTCTTTTCACATCCCAGCTGGTTGGACGTTCTTCAGAGTCAGAGTCCTGCAAAGCCCAGACCAGCCCACCCATATTAGCTTACAATGAGTCCACCAGCCTTGAGTCCGACACAGCTCTGCCAGCTCCTGGTCCTTTGCCTTTTTGTCATTTGCTTCCTCAACACACTCTTCTCAGAGTACAGCGTGATCAGTTGTTTGGTAGCTTCTGAAATGTTACGTTACGTCTAGACATAAATTTGTAATTATGTGCTTTGGAAATCTCAGCCTTTTACCCAGGTTCATTTTGAGCTGTTGATAGAATACCAGTGTGCATTACTGACTGTGAGTGTGACTTTTCTCCAGGCTTGACAACAGCAATGATCTTCTTTGGAGTATGATGATGGTTGGTGGTGTTCATGGTTGGAGCCACACTGGCAGCAACCTCCTTGAGTACCTGGGGTCATGGCACGAGCAAAACTGGCATATCCTAATGGCGTTTTGGCAGCTGCTTAGGTGGTGTTCCAGAGATCCTCTTCCAATGCTCAGAGTACAGAAAGATGTCTCCTGCTTTCCTCAGTTCCAAAGGGCTTGGTAGGGTGTCATAAACAGGTTGGAAGACTGACTGTAAGATGTTAGATCAGCTTATTCTGCACAATATTGCCATCACCCTCATAGCCAATGCTCCCTGTTGCCTAAGCCCCACCATCCTGTTTTATTACTTCTTTCTTCTTCCTCACTTGCTTGTATTTCTTCCTGAATCAGCTGCTGCCGCTTTTTGCCCTAAGACTTTATTGACCCAAACTGTAGGGAAGTAGCAAGGCCCACTCGAGTTGTTGCTACAGTTCTCACCAGAGCCTTTTGCCTCAGCTGTGACTCTGCCTCTTTCAGTACTTTGTCAGCCCCTCCATTTAATGCCCGTTTGCTCCTCAATACCAGCCGATTCTACTCTTGGGTCCTTTGAGTTTCTGTATTTTGGAGCTGCTCTTGTTTACAGAAGTGAAAAAAATGTATCCAACCCATTTGATCAAGTGCAGGCTGGCATCTCAGTTGGTATCTGTCTGGGATTCTTACCTTTTTTGGGAAAATGTTGGATTCAGTAAACCACTAAAGTATTGGGGGTACCATGCAAGAAAAATCAAAACTCCATGGGCCTCGTATATAAATGGTGCATATGCATAAAAATGTTGTGTACGTCTGTTTCCACGCACGCTTCGAGATACATAAATACTAAACTTGCCGTAAAGACATACACGTTTTCAAGGCAACCTCACACCATGCGTGCGCACTTTTCTGCTTGGTTTTACAAACGGACGGCACCCAGCATCAGATTAATCAAATACACCAAAATGAATTGCATATCGTTTACAAATGTAATTTACTTGATAATAATAATTCGGTAACAGTATAATTGGTGCATGGAATGGCCAAACTATTCCAACTAACATGACTGCTTTAGCATTGTTAGAAAACATCGAAAAAATGGAAGAGCTAGAAGAGAGTGCATATTTATAGATAAAGATGACTGGCTTCAAAGTCGATTTCGATTTCCAAGAGCTCTCCTCTTGGTGCTGTGTGCTGAACTGGCGCCAGCTTTACAAAGGCAGACTTTGAGGAATTGTGCTCTAACTGCTTCTTTGCAAGTTCTGTCCGCTCTCGGGTTTTTCAACATGAACTTGCTGACTGATTGCGTATTTCACAAACATCACCGAATCCTGTATTATCTGCTTGTCATCCAGATATATAAGATTTCCTTATACTGTGGCTAAACTGGAAAATTTCAAAGTGCAATTCACAGCAACATCCATTTTTCCAAATGTGATCAGAGCCGTCAGCTGCACACAGAACAGAGCTGGACAATTTACATCAGCCAGGAATGAATCATCAAAAGCTGGCATTACATCATATATAGCTGGAGAACCTATGAAAATGGCAGATTAGCACAGTCGCTGGTGCTTTTTTCCAACTAGAATGGCAAAGGCAAGTAGTCCTTTTAAAGATAACGAGTCACCTCAAAGAGCCTGGAGAGAATGAATCTGGTTATGTAAACAGAAAGCATTTCCACTCCAGTTCAACTAATGTGCTGCTCTGTAGTTCACAAAAAGTGTGTTGCATTGTGCAAGCGTGTAACGTGGTGCACAATGTGGCACACAATTGTGGGTTGCCTGTACCTGAAGAGATGTGGTATGATGAACCTGACTCACCAAATGATCAGCTAAAATAAGACAGCATTACATCTTTGTTTGAATGCAATTAGCAGAATGTAAAAACAGGTAATCAGATGAAGCAATTATTTTTTAACCAATTCATTTAAATTGTGATCAATATCACATAATACAGCCCTTATTTTCCTTAGTTCTTTGGCCACACATCTCTTACAGCATCCACTATTAAGTTCATCAGCATGTAGCCAGATAGCCACCTAGCAGTTTCTGAGGCAGAGGAAGATGTGCTAGGCACAACAGCGTTCTCACCGCATGGATTAACATCCTCGGCATGGGGGTCAGCTTTTGTAATATTGCCTGAAGCAGAATAAACAGACTCAACCTTTCACATTGACTTTGATATCTGATCACTTCTTTTTTATTTTGGACACTGTGTGACTTTCGGAACATGAACTTTCGAGCATCTCCGCCACCCTGTATCACGCCATCAACTTCCTTTAGTTGGTTATGCCACTGCTTAAGCCAACAAATAGTACGTTTTTCCTTGCCTCAAGTTCACATTTGCTGAAATTCTTCTTAATTCCACATGCTATTGTCATTGCCTTTTAACAAAACACTGAAAAGAAGGAGCTATTTATATTGATTTGCATATTGAAATATGCAACATTCTGGGAGGAGTCGGGGTGGGGCTGTAGGAGTGTGTGTGTGTGTTAAATTTCATGTTCAAAGGGTTTTATAAAGGGAAGTGCGTGGAACTTGGTGTACGCACAGTTTTATGCATCTGGACTTTTTTGTGGATACGTACATTTCCAGTTTTAGTGTGAATTCTATGCATGGCGTTATACATAAACCCTCATGATGATGTAATACAAGCGAGAAGAGATCATTCAGTTCATTTGTCGCTCATTTGTTAAGCTTACAGCTACGCTGCCCCAATATCTCATCCAGATCCTTCTCAAAACATGTCAGGTTTTCTTCTTCAACTGCATGGTTCAGTACTTTGCTGAGGGTTCCCACAACTCTTTTCGTGAAGAAGTGCTTCCTGATGTCATTCCTAAATGTTCTTCCCTTTAATTTGCACTGAATTTGTCCTTGAGTATGCGATTCATCTTTAAGCTGAAGGAATTCTGCCGGATGTACTTTATCAATGCCTTTAAGGATTTTGAAGATCTGGATGAGGTCCTCACTCAGTCTCCTCTGCTTGAGACTAAACAGGTTCAATTCTCTGACTCTGTCACAGTAGGACATGTCCTTAAGTCCTATGATGCACTTGGTTGCTTTCCTCTGCACATCTTCAGGTGCTGCTACATCTTTTTTGTAGCATGATGACCAGACCTGCGCACAATACTCCAGATGTGGTCTCATGAGTGCATTATATAGTCTGAGCATAACGTTCCTTGCTATGTATTCAGCAGTTTTTATGATATAGTCTAACATTTTATTTGCCTTTGTTAATCGCTTCTGCACATTTCTTAGTCAATGAAAATGTTCTGTCAACATATACTCCTTTCCAGAAGTTACTTCCTTTAGGACAGCGTCTCTCATCTTGTATTTATAATTTATGTTCCTTTTGAGAACACTTTTGTGAACCAACTCATAGTGATGCACTGCTATCCAAGACTGCCCCAGAGACCTGAGTTCAGTTTCCACTACTGCTTTGTGCTTTATATGTTCTCCCTTCTAGTACTTACATCCACACAACTTACAGCTTTGTTAATTGACCTGCTGTCTGCATGAATGGGTCCTGCAATGCATTAACATCTCATCCTAGGCAGGTTCACACTTCGCTCTTGTAGGCTGCAGGTCCCTATGGTCCTGTAATGGAATTCTTTGCCCAGAAATGAAATGGATGGACACTTAAAGGAGATTCAGGCTCAAAAAATTAAACACATACTGTAATTAGCTGTTGCAATTGGAGATCATTAAAAACAGACGTTGTATCAGGAGACTGAATGTGTTTTCAGATTGTCTTGAAAGTGATAGATGATTGAAATCCGATGGATTCTTCATCCATTAGTTTAAATGGAATTTCGAAAAGTACACAATTCTTATTTTCATTTTAGTCCAAAGGGTTGGAAAACCAGCTTTGAAACTGAAATAAGTCCTGGCGGGATTAGTTTTTCTTTACTGCTGTTCAGTATACAATACAATACAATTTATTTTTTGTATAGCCCAAAATCACACAAGAAGTGCCGCAATGGGCTTTAACAGGAACTGCTTCTTGACAGCCCCCATGCCTTGATTCTCTAAGAAGACAACGAAAAACTCCCAAAAAAAACCTTTTAGGGAAAAAATGGAAGAAACCTCAGGAAAGGCAGTTCAAAGAGAGACCCCTTACCAGGTAGGTTGGGCATGCAGTGGGTGTCAAAAATACAATACAAAGAAGAGAACACAAGTAATCCTCAATACAATAGATAGATAGATAGATAGATAGATAGATAGATAGATAGATAGATAGATAGATAGATAGATAGATAGATAGATAGATAGATAGATAGATAGATAGATAGATAGATAGATAGATAGATAGATAGATAGATAGATAGATAGATAGATAGATAGATAGAAATATTACAAGTACAGAGCAGAATTCAACAGTAGATGATATCCCATAATACGATTTGGATTTTATCAGAGTCCTGGAGACCTTGGCCATCAAGCTGCCTCCCCCTATTGGCCATTCCACAGTGTCAGTGCTGGGCCTGCCAATCCAATGAAATTATAATAATAAAACACTTTGAGGAGGTTGCATGAGCACATCCAGTAATGAATGACTGCTTCCCCCGGTGGTGGACAGTTGTGGATTGGCATGTCTTGGGTCCATGGTAGTTCAGCAAGGTGAAGGCATTCATGAGTGTAGGTGTACATAGTAAAGATGGGCTGCCACTGAGCACCTAAGGAGAGAATGGGATGATTAATCATTCATGCGCGGGTCAGAGATCAGCACAGCCATCTCTTTTTTGCAGTTCTGAGTTTCATTTAAGGCAGCACCTACATTCATTATACATTGGGTATAAAGGTCTAAGTGCAGGTAGAAAGAGGAGGAAAAAAATGGAATGGTCAAATAGGTCAAAACTAAGATGAGACTCTGGAAAGGAAACCAGTGTGTAAGTGAGAGAAGGAGCTGGTCAGGATAAGTCTGTAGAGCTTGTGAGGAGTACCATTCTGGGTAAAATCAGATCATACCTAGCAAGCAAGAAGAAGCAGGGTCTCTAGGAAGCTCTCTGCAGTTACTGACAAAGATGACAGAGAGAAAGAGAGAGTAAGGCCCTAGGAGACCCCGTGGGTACCCGTCAAGGTGGCTGGAAGAGAGCTGGGCTCTAGAAAATCTAGTTGGTACTTGTAGAGGTGGCTGGAAGGAAGCAGGCTGTAGTATATCAAGTGAGTACTGGTGGAGGTGGATGGAAGAGAGGCGAGCTTTAGAAAACCTAGCGGGTACTAGCAGAGGTAGCTAGGCTCTAGGAGATGCAGCAGGTACCACCAGAGGCGGATGGAAGAGATCTGGCTCTAGGAGATCAAGTGAGTTCTGGCAGAGGTGGCTGGAAGGAAGATGAGCTCTAGGAGACTCAGCCAGTAAGTGTTGAGGTGGTGGGAAGAGAACCGAGCTCTAGGAGACCAAGTGAGTGCCCATGGAGTTGGCTGAAAGAGTGCTCTAGAAAACCCAGCAGGTACTAGAAGAGGTGGTTAGAAGAGTGCCAAGCTCTAGGCATCTCAGCAGGTACCACTGGAGGTTGTTAGAATAGACCTCAGCTCTTGAGAACACATTGGGTACTAGTGAAAGTGTATGGAAGAGATCTGGGCTGTAGAAAACCCAGCAGGTACTAGAAGAAGAGGTGTCCGGAAGAAAATTGAGTTCTAGGAGATGCAATGGGTGCCAGCAGAGGTGGTTGGAAGAGAGCCGGGTCTGGAGATCAAGTGAGAAATACTGGACTCCAGCTCTTGAAAACACAACAGGTAAAGCAGAGGTGGCTGTAAGAGATCTGGGCAATAGAAAACCCTGCGGCTGCTAGAAGAGGTGACTGGAAGAGAACCAAGCTCTAGGAGACCAAGCGGGTACCCGTGGAGGTGGCAGAAAGAGGGTCAGGCTCTAGGAGACCCAGTGGTTACTGACAAAGGTAAGCTAGAATAGCGTAAAGCTCTAGTAGACTCAGCAGATACCAGTAGAGGTTGTTAGAAGAGAGCTGGGCTCTTGAAAACACAGTGGGCACTAGCAGAGGTGGTTGCAAGAGATCTGGGCTGTAGAAAACCCAGCAGGTACTAGAAGAGGTGGCTGGAAGAAATCCAGGGTCTAGGAGATGCAGTGGGTACCAGCAGCAGTGGTAGGAAGACAGCTGGCTCTAGTAGACTCAGCAGGTACCATTGGAGGTTGTTAGAAGAGAGCTGGTCTCTTGAAAACACAGAGGGTATTAGCAGAGGTGGCTGGAGGAAATCTGGGCTGTAGAAAACCCATTGGCTACTAGAAGAAGTGGCTGGAAGAGAACCGAGCTCTAGGAGACTAAGCGGGTACCCATGGAGGTGGTTGGAAGAGAGTCAGTCTCTAGAAAGCCCAGCGGGTTCTAGATGAGGTGGCTGGAATTGGGAAGAGAGCCTGACTCTATGAGACTCAGCAAGTACTAGAGAAAGGTTGTTAGAAGAGACCTGGGTTACTAGCAAAGGTGGTTGGAAGAGATCTGGGCTATAGAAAACCCAGCAGGTACTGGCTGAGGTGTCTGGAAGAAAGCCAGTCTCTAGGAGATGCAGCAGGTACCAGCAGAGGTGGTTGGAAGAGAGTTGGCTCTAGGAGAACAAGTGAGTACTGGTGGAGGTGGCTGGAACAGAGTCAGGCTCTTGAAAACAGAGGGTATTAGCAGAGGTGGCTGGAGGAGATCTGGGCTGTAGAAAACCCAGCGGCTACTAGAAGAAGTGGCTGGAAGAGATCCAAACTTTAGGACATCAAGCGGGTACCTGTGAAGGTGGTTGGAAGAGAGTCAGTCTCTAGAAATCCCAGCGAGTACTAGATGAGGTGGTTGGAATAGTGAAGAGAGTCAGGCTCTAGGAGACTCAGCAAGTACCAGTGGAGGTTGTTAGAAGAGACCTGAGCTACTAGCAAGAGGTCGTTGAAAGAGATCTGGGCTGTAGAAAACCCAGCAGGTACTATCAGAGGTGTCTGCAAGAGACCCGAGCTCGAGAGGACCCAGCAGGTACTATCAGGGGAGCCTGGAAAAAACAGTCAACAGGAACGTATTCATTGGTGTCTCCCTCCTGCTTATTAGACCCAAAGAGAGCGCCGTAGTAAGAGAACGGAAGAGAATGGGACACTAGTATAAGAAAATGGGAAAAGACCAATCCTCCTGGTTTAATTTATTTGTTGGATTTAATTTATTTATTGGTTTTGATGATTTTTAAGCCTCTGTACTATATTATAGATTATTGTTTTGCACACTGCACCGCACATTTGACACCATCGTCATTGCTTTTAATAAAAATACAGACTGCGCTTTTTGCACCTATAACTTGTCGTTGTGTCCTCACTTGCCCTAGTCAATCCTCAGTTACAAACTACAAGATACTCCCATCACAGCGGGTATAATTAGGACACTGAAGTCAACACAAGATCCGTATACTTCTAGGATAGGCTACAGCCCCCTGTGACAGGTCACGGGAAGAAGCAGGTTCAGAAATATGCAAAACTTATCAAGCAGAGAGGTCTGCCCCTTTTGAGGGTATGGGTCACACTAAGGGAATTTCAAAAGTAACCTCACCCTACTGTTCTTATTTTTTTGTTGCTTCCTGTCACTGTCTTCTTCCACTTTCATCCCAGAGAGTCACAATAAAAGATAACAAAATGACGTGTGCCAGTAGTCAAAGCCGCAAAGCCTAACCTGCAGTGTGAGAGGCTGTGCCGTTCCGGGAAAAGCCATCAAAGCCTATTTACACAAGAATTTTCAATTTTTATCTCATGCCGGCAGTTGTAAAATTAGCCTCTGACAGCACTCAGACACCCAAGTAATTTACTGTACATTTTAAAACCCACGTATCATAAAGGAACAACAGCTAGACTGCCGATTTGATTACTTGGAAATCTCGTCCAATCTATTTTTTATTTGAACAGAAAATAGTCTGGAGCCCAAAAGCTTATTATTTCCCATGTCACGGAGCTTACGGATCAGAGGATCATTGTCAATAATGACTTTTTTAAATCTATTTCTCGTCTGACGTTCCATCAGCTCCCTTTTGTGTTTTGCTGGGGTAATTCGATTATTACACATCCTGAGTCATGTCAATTATCCCCGATATTCAAGAGCAGGGACAGTGTGCTGATTATCGCTTTTTGAGCAGTTAATCTGCAAACTCGGAACACTCAGCAAAATTGAATTTGGAATGGGAGACAAATGGCAAATGCAACATCTACCAGACGGAGCCCTGCTTGCTGCTACGTCAACTAAAAACCGGAGTTAGATGAATTTTATCCATCTGAAGAGGCTTTCGCTTTGAAATGGTGCTATTTGTGGCATCTTCTTCTGCCCATTTACAGCACAGAGCCATGGATTTCTGAAACAATTCCCACCATCAATGGGTACAAGTAGGGCTGGCCTGAGCATTTTTGCTGCCCTAGGTGAAGTTGTAAATGACATCTCAAAAGGCTAATCCGTGTGACCTTTTCTGTGACATGAAGCGTTCTGGATTATTGCTATTATGCCCTTTGATGTACCGTAGTTTTAACTTGTTGTTTATAATATGTTTATAACTTATTTATATATTCACCTTCATGTATACTGTACTTTTTATGTGAATTATTCATGTATAATGAGGACTGATTGAGGTCATTGATGTTAGGTAGAATGCCTAGAGGGGGCTGGGTGGTCTCATTGATAGATAGATAGATAGATGTGACAGGCACTATATTATAGATAGATAGATAGATAGATAGATAGATAGATAGATAGATAGATAGATAGATAGATAGATAGATAGATAGATAGATAGATAGATAGATAGATAGATAGATAGATAGATAGTGTAGTAGGCAAGATTAAAAATTTAGATTAATTGAAACAAAAGGTACTATATTATAGATAGATAGATAGATAGATAGATAGATAGATAGATAGATAGATAGATAGATAGATAGATAGATAGATAGATAGATAGATAGATAGATAGATAGATAGATAGATAGATAGATAGATAGATAGATTACCCCCCGGGTGGAATTGAAGAGTCGCATAGTTTGGTGGAGGAACGATCTCCTCAATCTGTCAGTGGAGCAGGACGGTGACAGCAGTCTGTCGCTGAAGCTGCTCCTCTGTCTGGAGATGATCCTGTTCAGTGGAAGCAGTGGATTCTCCGTGATTGACAGGAGTCTGCTCAGCGCCCGTCACTCTGTCACAGATGTCAAACTGTCCAGCTCCGTGCCTACAATAGAACCTGCCTTCCACACCAGTTTGTCCAGGCGTGAGGCGTCCCTCTTCTTTATGCTGCCTCCCCAGCACACCACCGCGTAGAAGAGGGTGCTCGCCACAACCGTATGATAGAACATCTGCAGCATCTTATTGCAGATGTTGAAGGACGCCAGCCTTCTAAGGAAGTATAGCCGACTGGCGTGGCCTCGGAATCCCTGCAGATTTTATTTTTTTCTCCAGCCGTCTGGAGTTTTTTTTTTCTGTCCTCCCTGGCCATCAGACCTTACTTTTATTCTATGTTAATTAGTGTTCCCTTAGTTTAATTATTATTTATTTTATCGTTTGTCTCATTCTTCATCATGTAAAGCACTTTGAGCTACATTGATTGTATGAAAATGTGCTATAGAAATAAATGTTGTTGTTATATTTGTTTTAATGAAATTCACAATTGTTTGTGAATGATGGCAAAGAAACTTGTTGTTTACTGAACTCCTGCAAATTGGGACTAAAATGCAACTTAATAAAATGAGCTCCTTCCCAGTCCATCTTGGCGGTGATCTCATCAGACCTGCCTCTACTGCAAAGAATCTTGGTGTCATTTTTGATTCCTCCCTCACTTATTCCGCCCACATAAATCACATTAAGAAACTTTCTTATTTTCACCTCCGTAACATATCCCGTGTTCGCTCCTTCCTCTCCTTCTCTAATGCTGAGAAACTTGTCCCTGCTTTTATCACATCCTGCATCGATTATTGTAATTCCCTACTGGCAGGTGCCCCTTCTAATCTTATATCACAGCTCCAGCTTATTCAAAACTCAGCTGCAAGAGTCCTTACTCGAACCAGCAGCAGCGAGCACATCACACCCATCCTGCTTCGCCTTCACTGGCTCCCTGTGTCCTACAGAATCGAATATCAAATCCTACTAATAACCTACAAAGCTTTAAATAACCTCGCACCAAACTACATCAGTGACCTTCTCCATCACCATGTACCTGCCCGCCCACTAAGGTCCTCTGATTCTGGTAATCTTGTTGTGCCCCTCACTAATCTACACTCCATGGGTGACAGGGCCTTCAGCTGTATAGCGCCCAGACTCTGGAATGACCTACCGAAATGAATCAGGTCAGCTGACTCCATGAATTCTTTTAAAAAACAACTCAAAACTCATCTGTTCAGGAAGGCTTTTAGTTCTACTTGACTTTATTACCCTTCTCTCAGTTTACTTCTCTGTCAAGATGCTCATGTAACCTGTATGTGTGTGTGTGCTAGACCATCAATTATGGTGTCTGTTTTTTTTTTCAGAATTTACTGTCTTAATCTTCTTTATTTATTTATCTGGTTTGTACAATGCTATATACTGTATATTCTGCCATTCTTTATTATATTCTGTAAGTGCCTTGAGCATGGGAAAGGCGCTATATAAATAAAATGTATTATTATTATTATTATTACAGATATTATGTAAGGGAATGTAAATTTGGCTTAGGATTTTAGAACTAAGAATGTTTTATTTACAAAATGTCTAAACAAAAATAAAATATATACATAGTGTGGAAGATCTGGGGTCGAACAGCCCCCTATCCCGGACACAGACAGGCTCAGCGACACACAAGTTCCAAAAGCACACTTTTATTTTCTTTTTCTTTTGCACACAGTGCACCAATCACCAATTACTCCGTCCCATTCCTTTCTCTCTTTTCTTTCTCCTCTTTTTTCTCTTCTGCCTCCACTTCTCCCTGCAGCTTTGTCCTCCGGCCACCCGACTCTAGCTCCCCAGATGGTGGTGAGACAGTTCCTTTTAAAGCACACAAGGAAGTGCTTCTGGTATTTCTTGAACTTCTTCCGGTTGCACTTCCAGGTGGGGCAGAAGAGGTTCCTCCGAGGATCCGGATGCACCTACAGCACCCCCTTGCAGCACCCAAGGAACCCAACAGGGCTGCTCCAAACTACAAGTCCCGGCAGACCCTGTGGGAATCCGTGGTGTTGTAGCAACCCAGGGAGACTGTCCTCTAGCATCCCGGGGGAGATGACATCCCAAACATGGTCTCTCCCTCGTTCCTTCAACCCAGCTGGTGTCCCGGCCGGGTAATAGTCACACATTTCCAAAGATTTCAAAACTCCACAGTCAAATGGTAAAGCCTTCCCAGAAGAGTGTAGGCTGTTATAGCCTCAAAGTCGATGGGTTGGGGAGCAACTGTTTCGGAATGGGATTTCCAACGAGCTCATATATGCACTCGCTGGCCACTTTATTAGGTAACACAAATATCTAATCAGCCAATCATATGGCAGCAACTCGGTACATTTTGGCCTGTAGACGTTGACAAGGCGACCTGCTGAAGTTCAAACCAGCCATCAGAATGAAGAAGAAAGGAGACCAAAGTGACTTTGAATGTGATATGGTTGTTGGTTGCAGATGGGCTGGTCTGAGTATTTCAGAAACTGCTAATCTACTGGGATTTTTATGCACAACCATTTCAGAAAATGTTCCAAAAAAGGGAAAACATCCAGTGAGTGGCAGATCTCTGGGCAAAAATGCCTTTTTAATGCCAGAGGTCAGAAGAGAATGGCCAGACTGGTTCAAGCTGCTAGAAAGGCAACAGTAACTCAAATAAGTACTCGTTACAACCAAGATATGCAGAAGAGCATCTCTGAATGCCCAACATGTCGAACCTTGAAGAAAATGGGCTACAGCAGCAGGAGACCACACCAGGTGCCACTCCTGTCAGCTAAGAACAGGCAACCGTGGCTACAATTCACACAGACTCACCAAGATTGGAAAAATGTCACCTGGTCTGATGAGTTTCAATTTCTGCTGCAACATTTGGATGGTAGTGTCAACAACATCAAAGCATAAATCTATCCTGCCTTGTATCGGTGGTTTAGGCAGGCGATGGTGTTGTAGTGGTATGGGGGATATTTTCTTGCCACCCTTTGTGCTCCTTAGTACCAACTGAGCATCATGTATATGCCACAGCCTACCTGAGTCTTGTTGCTGACCATGTCCATTCCTTTATGATTGCAGTGTGCCCATCTTCTGATGGCTACTTCCAGCAAAAGCTCAAATCCATCTTGAAATGCTTTCTTGAACATGACAATGGGTTCACTGGACTCAAATGTCCTCCACAGTCACCAGATCTCAATCCAACAGAGCACCTTTAGGATGTGGTTGAACGGGAGATTGGCATCGTGGTTGTGCAGCTGACAACTCTGTGATGCAATCATGTCAATTTGGACCAAAATCCTTCAGAAGTGTCTCCAGCACCTTGTTGAATCTACACCACCTGGAGAATTATGGCAGATCTGAAGGCAAAAGGGGGTCCAACTGGATACTACCAAGGTTTACCTAATAAAATGGCCAGTTAGTGTATATTGTCAAGTCAATTCAAGCGTTAAGTCAAGTGGCAATATACAGTGTCACAAATGAATGTTCCCCAGGCCCACAATGCAACGCATACACAAACATAGGACAAATGCAAGACAGGTGAAGAACCAAACTATACTATAAATCAGAAAATACATACCTTATCTTAAATTATTAAATTCAAGTACACATGGGAGTACGATAACCCAGTCTACATGAGTTTTCTAGATATGCATAACACACGTGAATGTGTCTGCAGTGGACTGTCCAGGGTTTGTTCCTGCCTTATGCCTTATGCTAGATGGGATGGGCTTCAGCGCATCAAACCCTGGTCCCGATTGAGCGGGTTAGAAAATGACATATGACATGACATAGGACTGTGTCCCTTTGTGTGTGTTGTAGCATAGTGTATATCAGCATTTCTCAACCTTTAAGTATTTGCGACCCAAGTTTTCATAACAGTTTTAATCGCACCACCCTAACGTTTTTTTGAAACCCTAATAAAGTTTATTCCTATATTTTTTGCTGCCAATACACCGCTACAAGTTTAAAATTTTCCTACGAATAGTGAAATTACACCACATATGGCAACGTTCGCGCCCCCTTTTTTGTTACTTCGCGTCTCTCTAGGATGGGCGCACCCCACAGTTTGAGAACCGCTGATGTATATCACCAAAGTGAATGCTGATGCTTTATTCTTGTGATTTCTTGTACTTTATGTATCTCCGTTTTTTTTTTTTTTCAAAGAGTCTTTGGATTTGCAGTTGGGATTTGTTTGCTTTGGATTGTCTTTGGATTTTCAAGCATTTCCTGCTGTGCCATTTGTATTCACTGTTGAACAGAGCCCTTCTTAAATTTTGTTTTATTATTATTATTTATAATGATTCTATATTGCCCTTTGTCCTACTAGCCAGGGTTTTTGATGGTATTTCCCCCTCTAGTGGGCATTTTAGGGATTTTTTAGGACTTGGTGCTTGGGAACTTTTGAGTTCATGCCCAAATCAGGGTGGCCCTGCCTCTTGTGGCTCCATCCAAAAATTACAAGGAACATAAGTCAAAAAAGCACACATGAAATGAGCAGAAATAGTATAAAGACACAAGAAATAATCATTCAAAAATAAAAAGAAGCAATAATTAAACATGAAATACACATAACTGCAGCTCAGTCTTCTTTTTCTTCTTTCAGCTGCTCCTGTTAGGGGTTGCCACAGCGGATCATCTTCTTCCATATCTTCCTGTCCTCTGCATCTTGTTCTGTTACACCCATCACCTGCATGTCCTCTCTCACCACATCCATAAACCTTCGCTTAGGCCTTCCTCTTCTCCTCTTACCTTCCAGCTCTATCCTTAGTACCCTTCTCTCAATATACCCCTCATCTCTCCTCTGCACATGTCCAAACCAATCTGCAATCTCGCCTCTCTGACTTTGTCTCCCAACTGTCCAACCTGAGCTGACCCTCTAATGTCCTCATTTCTAATCCTATCCATCATCATCACACCCAATGCAAATCTTAGCATCTTTAACTCTGCCACCCCCAGCTTTGTCTCCTGCTTTCTGGTCAGTGCCACCGTCTCCAACCCATATACCATAGCTGGTCCCACTACCATCCTGCAGACCTTCCCTGCAGCTCAGTACATGATAATATTTACTTGAACAAAACAGACACAACATAAACGGACGTTACAGCCACAACTGTAGCCCTCCATGCCAGCCTGTCCTGGCCCTGGGGGGAATGCTGAATCTTCTGGTATTTAGTCTTCTTCTTGTCATGGGAACACTGGGGGGCTTCCTGTCCAGGAGTGCTTTGTCTTGCTAGTTAGACATCTTGATCAGTGTGTTACTCATCCTGAAAGGTCAATAGCTGACGTAGGCAGTTTGGTATTAAATTGCAGCGACTGACCAAATCTCATACTGGCATACAATTCAGCCAAGACACCATTTGCCCAGTAGTCCATTGTTTTCTGAGTGCTGACAGCACCATTTATCGGACAGCTAAAGACCCCCTCTGTCTTCCCTATTAATTTTTATGCAGTGACCAAAGGCCGAAGCAATTTATTCTATTGTCGGTTTGTATCAGGTTGTTACACAGAATCAACATAATCACAGGCCAGACGAAAGTGCCACATGCCAAGCTGGGTTTAATTAAAACTGTTGTTGGAAAAGTTAATGATTTTTCAGACTGAAATTACGAGGGGCGATATTTTGTTTTCACCTCTTTCAGCATCTAATGAAATTGCTTTGGCTATGGGCAGGCGAGAGCTTTAATATTTCACTGACTGGAAACAAATAAATTAGAGCGGCTGGAACCTGGAAAAGTTTTGTTTTCAAAAAATCTGCTTTTATGCTTCTGCTTCTGTATGACTTGGACTCCCTGTGTGTCCGCCATGAAGATGTGGATGAGTGAGCGCCCCAGGACTTGATGACAGCCCTGGTTAGGATGGTTACTGCCTTGTGTTTGAGGATGCTGGGATAGATTTAGAAGATTAGGTGGAATAAGCCAGTCTACTATATAATAAAATGACATTGTCTATGGGTGTGTCTGGCCCATTGAAGTATTCTGATTGGCCCATTTGGTTTTGGTGTGATTGGCCACTTTGACTTTGATGATGCAATCAAAAGAGGAAGTGCAAGAGTGAGAGACACACAATGAGGAGTGAAGATATAGGAAGAATGCTGAGAGTCGCCTTCAAAGATGGAAGGTATGAAAGTGTAAAGGAGATGAGCAAGGCAACTCGAAAATGACAGAATCTAAGAAGCTGGCTGCTCGACAGAGGGAGCACCGGTCAAGGGAGGATCAGACATACGAGGATGACGAGGAAACGTGCTGAGGGTACATGTAGGGCGAGAGATATCAAATATTTTAAAACTTGTTTTGTTACCTGTCTTCAGTAATGTGGTTAGTAACTTAATAACAGAAATCATGAAATGAACTTACATTGAGAAACCTGAGGAGAACATCCATCCATTCATTATCCAACCCACTGAATCTGAACACAGGGGTCTGCTGGAGCCAATCCCAGGGCACAAGGCAGGAACTAATCCCGGGCAGGGTGCCAACCCACAGCAGGACACACACAAACACACACTAGGGCCAATTTAGAATCGCCAATCCACCTAACCGGCATGTCTTTGGACTGTGGGAGGAAACCCACACAGACACAGAGAGAACATGCAAACTCCACGCAGGGAGGACCCGGGAAGCGAACCCAGGTCCCCAGGTCTCCCAACTGCGAGGCAGCAGCACTACCCACTGCACCACCGTGCCGCACGAGGAGAACATTGTGATCGATTTTAAGACCACCTGTAATGGGAAGGCTTCAGAATGTGTAAGTTGATTAGTCAGTTCTGAAATGGAATAATGATGATGTGTTCACTGAGTCTGACAGCAAAATATATTACATGGCCAGACGTTTGTAGACACTTGACCATCACATACACTCACCAGCCACTTTATTAGTACAGGGTTGGACCCCCTTCAGAACTGCCATAATTCTTCATGGCACAGATTCAACAAGGTGCTGGAAGCATTCCTCAGGGATTGTGGTCCATACTGACAAGACAGCATCACACAGTTGCTGCAGATTTGTCAGCTGCACATCCATGATGCGACTCTCCCGTTCCACCACATCCCAAAGGTGGTTTATTGGATTGAGATCTGCTGACTGTGGAGGCCATTTGAGTCCAGGGAACTCATCGTCATGTTCAAGAAACCAGTTTGAGATGATCTGAGCTTTGTGACATGGCGCGTTATCCTGTTGGAAGTCTCCATCAGAAGATGTGCACACTGTGGTCATAAAGGGATGGACATGGTAAGCGACAATACTCAGGTAGGCTGTGGCATTTAAATGATGCTCAGTTGGTACAAAGGAGCTCAAAGGGTGCCAAGAAAATATCCCCCACACCATTACACCACCACCAGCATGAACCGTTGACACAAGGCAGGATGGATCAATACTTTCATGTTGTTGACACCAAACTCTGACTCTGCCATCCGAATGTTGCAGTAGAAATTGAGACTCATCAAACCAGGCGACGTTTTTCCAATCTTCTATTGTCCAATTTTGGTAAGTCCGTGTGAATTATAGTCTCAGTTGCCTGTTCTTAGCTGACAGGAGTGGCACCAGTTGTGGTCTAATGTCCATCTCCTTCAAGGTTTGACGTATTGTGTGTTCTGAGATGCTCTTCTGCATACCTCAGTTGTACCGAGTGCTTATTTGAGTTACTGTTGCCTTTCTGTCAGCTCAGACCAATCTGGCCATTCTCCTCTGACCTCTGGTATCAACAAGGCATTTTCGCCCAGAGAACTGCCGCTCACTGGATGTTTTCCCTTTTTCAGACCATTCTCTGTAAACTCTAGAGATGGTTGTGTATGAAAACTGCAGTAGATCAGCAGTTTCTGAAATACTCAGACCAACCTGTCTGCCATGTTCAAAATCACTTCAGCCCCCTTTCTTCCCCATTATGATTCTTGGTTTGAACTTCAGCAGGTTGTCTTGACAATGTCTACATGCTGAAATGCATTGAGTTGCTGCCATGTGATTGGCTAATTAGATATTTGCGTTAACAACCAGTTGAGCAGGTCTACCTAATAAAGTGGCTTGTGAGTGTAGATATGAGCTCGTTGGAAATCCCATTCCAAAACAGTTGCCCTCCCACCTCTCCCACCCCATCACCTATGAGGCTATAACAGCTTGCACTCTTTTCAGAAGGCTTTACCAGAAGACTGTGGAGTGACTTTGGAAATGTGTGACTATTTGGCCAAATGAGTATTTGTGAGCTAAGGTACTGATGCTGGACTAGAAGTCCTGGCACACAGTTGGCATTCCAGTTCATCCAAAATTATGTAAGAGAATTAAGGTCAGGACACTGTGCAGGCCACTCGACTTCCTCCATGTCATTATGGATCTGGCTTTCTACATACTGTAGGGGCACAGTCATGCTGGTACACAAAAGGGCCTTCCCCAAACCTTTACCACCATTGTCTAAAATGTCATTGTGTGCCGTAGCATGAACAGGATCCTTTATTATAACTAAGGGGTCTACTGCAGCTCCTGACCATCATCCCTCATCCACCAAACTTCACAGAAAGGACTATGCAGTTCAAAGACTTATCTTATATAAACAGAAAAACTGCAATGGGAATGGGAAACGAGAGCAAAAAAAAAAATGACAAAAAGTGTGTATGTGTGTGTATTGGGGGGTCCAATAAAGGCAAACCAAGGCTAACACATCCAGTCCATAATCCATAAACAAATCATAAATGGCCATAAAAAAAGGAAAATCCAAACTCTTCTTTTGTTATGATTGTTTTTCTTTAATCCTTTGAAGTCTACCTTTCCGCACAAAATCCCTAACCCCCAAAGGTAATTTTCAACAATTTTGAAAAATAAAACTTTTGCTTTATAGAAATAAAACATAACTAGTCAACTCGCGCATACGCCGCATAATTATGTATTGATGGGTGAACACTTCCTGAAAGACACAGTTGTCCAAATGGGGTGGCTTTGAGGATACGACTGTGAGTGAATGAAAAGATGGAACTCTGGAGAGAGCAACATACGCACCTCTGAGCCACGTTCGGGCCGGGTGAGGTATCCCGTGTTCAGTCAAATTAAGCCAAAGGCTCCACACCTGGTGGTGCCCATCCATCAATTCCTTTAAATTTCAGCTTTGCAACCATACTCCCCCCGGAACCCAAAGACTTTGGTTACCCGGTTGGCTGCCTGGCGGGTGATGGGAATCACGCCGCCGGATCGCCAGTCGGCATCATTTATGGTCAGAACTACGACGGTATGTGATCTTCTTCGAACCTCCGACTTACGTTCTTGATTAATGAAAACATTCTTGGCAAATGCTTTTGCTCTCGCACAAATTGTTGTCGTGCGTGTGCCATGGTCGGCCGCTTAGTGAATTGTTGGTGGGCGTGGCTCGGTCTTGCGTGCGTCCTGCTTGCCATGGACATAGTGAATTATGTCATGGGAATAACGCCGCCGGATCGCCAGTCAGCATCATTTATGGTCGGAACTATGACGGTATGTGATCTTCTTCGAACCTCCGACTTACGTTCTTGATTAATGAAAACATTCTTGGCAAATGCTTTCGCTCTCGCGCAAATTATTGTCGTGTGTGTGCCATGGTCAGCTGCTTAGTGAATTGTTGGTGGGCGGGGCTCCGTCTTGCGTGCGTCCTGCTTGCCATGGACATAGTGAATTATGTCATGGGAATAATAGTGAATTATGTCATGGGAATAACGCCGCCAGATCGGCAGTCGGCATCGTTTATGGTCGGAACTACTACGGTATGTGATCTTCTTCGATCCTCCGACTTTCGTTCTTGATTAATGAAAACATTCTTGGCAAATGCTTTCGCTCTCGCGCAAATTATTGTCGTGTGTGTGCCATGGTCAGCTGCTTAGTGAATTGTTGGTGGGCGGGGCTCCGTCTTGCGTGCGTCCTGCTTGCCATGGACATAGTGAATTATGTCATGGGAATAATAGTGAATTATGTCATGGGAATAACGCCGCCAGATCGGCAGTCGGCATCGTTTATGGTCGGAACTACTACGGTATGTGATCTTCTTCGATCCTCCGACTTTCGTTCTTGATTAATGAAAACATTCTTGGCAAATGCTTTTGCTCTCGCGCAAATTATTGTCGTGCGTGTGCCATGGTCGGACGCTTAGTGAATTGTTGGTGGGCGGGGCTCAGTCTTGCGTGCGTCTTGCTTGCCATGGACATAGTGAATTATGTCATGGGAATAACGCCGTCGGATCGCCAGTCGGCATCGTTTATGGTCGTGAATTACGACGGTATGTGATCTTCTTCGAACCTCCAACTTACGTTCTTGCTTAGTGAAAACATTCTTGGAAAATGCTTTTGCTCTCGCGCAAATTGTTGTCGTGCGTGAGCTATGGTCGGCCGTTTAGTGAATTGTTGGTGAGCGGGGCTCGGTCTTGCATGTGTCTTGCTTGCCATGGATTGCGTGCGTCCTGCTTGCCATGGACATAGTGAATTATGTCATGGGAATAATGCCACAGGATCGGCAGTCGGCATCGTTTATGGTCGGAACTACGACGGTATGTGATCTTCTTCGAACCTCCGACTTTCGTTCTTGATTAATGAAAACATTCTTGGCAAATGCTTTCGCTCTCGCGCAAATTATTGTCGTGCGTGTGCCATGGTCAGCTGCTTAGTGAATTGTTGGTGGGCAGGGCTCGGTCTTGCGTGCGTCTTGCTTGCCATGGACTTAGTGAATTATATATATAGATTATATGATGATAAGCCACAACGTTATAACAACAGATTGATACTTCAGAACAAGCTGTGCCTCTTACAGCCTCACAGTCTTCATCATTTTTGTATCATTCAATGTATAGACCTAATGCCAGGACTGCGTCTTTTGAGTGATGCGCTTCAAAACAGTTTTCAGTGCCAGAAGTAATGCACAAGAACACTTCACATGATTTACACCATTACACAGTTTCAGAGAGCTTTGGCGCGTCCTTGTCTGCTGAATGCGCTCTCATTGCCTGTTTGTACTTCTCTGCTCTCACTATATGTTGAGTCGCAGTACCCTCTCCACTACTGCCAGGAACGGGAAGGGCTTCACTTCTCAAATCAACATTTTATTATTTTTTTTTTATTATTGATTCCTCACCTCCCACTGCTCTTTAGGCCTCACTTGACTTACCCTTACGTTTTGGCATGATGAGATAATCAGAACTGCGCTAAAGTACAAGTGAAATCCTTTCTGTTTCCTTCTGGAAACTGATGAGCAAAAATAAAATTGACCTACAGCAAAAAAAAAAAAAAAAAAAAAAGTCAAAACAGCAGCACTACTGATGCAACTAGCGTAACTAGACAGTGGTCAGGGCTGTCATAACACATGGGCACACTGGGCAGTTGCCCAGGGGCCCCACAGGCATAGGGGCCCTGTGCTAATCTATGTATGTTGTGACTTACTGAGTGGTTGTGTAGGTAGGGGCCCCAGTGCACTGCTTTGCCCGGGGGTCTATGATGCTTTGGGTCTAAGATGGCCCTGACAGTGGTATGTAATTTGTGTAGTCTAGCAATATAGCAAAGGCCAGAATGTCAGCCATCTGAGTTATGATGGCAAATCAGTCTGCAAAAAAAGAACAGCAGCGCAACTAATGCAAATAGCATAACGGCGTATAGATAGTGGTATATAGTCTATCCATAGAGTGGAGGCCAGTAAACCAGCCATCTTGGTTATGATGGTAGATTGGTGTAGTGGTTAATTAGGCCAGCAAGATTACGAGGGTAGATAAGTTGGCCGTTATACCACCTTTGGGAATATACCCCTATGTGGTTGGCCCAAAAACTGGCCTGCAGGAAAAAGCAAAAACAAAAAACAGCAGCATAACTAATGCACATAGCATAACGGTGTAACTAGACAGTGGTATATTATTTGTGTAGTCTAGCAATATAGCAAAGGCCAGCATGCTAGCCATCTGAGTTATGGTGGCAGATCAGTGTAGCGGTTAATTAGGCCAGCAAGGTCACGATGGTAGATAAGCAGGCTGTTATACTGTAATTTTGAGTATACACCACTCTGTGGTTGGCCAGAAAACTGGCCTGCAAAAAAGAAGAGCAGCACAACTAATGCAAATAGCACAATGGCATAGCTAGATAACTAGATATATAGTCTATCAATAGAGTGAAGGCCAGTATGCCAGCCATCTTAGTTATGATGGCATATTGGTGTAGCGGTTAATTAGATAGATAGATAGATGGATAGATAGATAGATAGATAGATAGATACTTTATTAATCCCAAGGAGAAATTCACAATTAGGCCAGCAAGGTTACGAGGGTAGATAAGTGGGCTGTTATACCCCACTTCTGGGTATATACCACTCTGTGGTTGGCCAGAAAACTGGCCTGCAAAAAAGAAGAGCAGCACAACTAATGCAAATAGCACAATGGCATAGCTAGATAACTAGATATATAGTCTATCAATAGAGTGAAGGCCAGTATGCCAGCCATCTTAGTTATGATGGCATATTGGTGTAGCGGTTAATTAGATAGATAGATAGATAGATAGATAGATAGATAGATAGATAGATAGATAGATAGATAGATAGATAGATAGATAGATAGATAGATAGATAGATAGATAGATAGATAGATAGATAGATAGATAGATAGATAGATAGATAGATAGATACTTTATTAATCCCAAGGAGAAATTCACAATTAGGCCAGCAAGGTTACGAGGGTAGATAAGTGGGCTGTTATACCCCACTTCTGGGTATATACCACTATGTGGTTGGACCGGAAAACTAGTCCGCATAAAAGAAAAGCAGTGCAACTAATGCAAATAGCATAATGGCATAACTAGATAGCTAGATATATTGTCTATCATTATAGTGAAGGCCAGTATGCCAGCCATCTTAGTTATGATGGCAGATTGGTGTAGTGGTTAATTAGGCCAGCAGGGCCTCAGTTCAAAGGGTTAATTTTTTGTGGCTTTCTAAAATTTTATTTAGAATAGATAAGAATCTAATTTGTTTTTTTTTTTACCCCAAATCAATCACAACACAGCAATACTCACCAAACTCAATGACCCACTGCTGAGGTCCTCTCTCTGATTCAGTGAATGGCCAGAGGGAGATTTCAACAGCAGTGACATCAGAGTGGCCTCCGCCTCCTGGAACTCCACTCACAAAGTATAAGTAATTTATAAACATTTAAGGAGACAGTAATTAAATATCTTATATTCAAGGTGAGACACAAAAATAACTGGATTGGTAAAAAAAAAAAATACGTATTAATGAATTGCAGCATTCTAAACCTTCTATAGACTCCCCGTCCTGATCTCTACACTGCTCCATACGTATCTTCCATTGATTGAAACAGTGCTAGAAGTCTTCTTGCTTGAGGATCTTCAACAGGCTTACCGTTTCTGTCTTCACTTCATCCATTGAAGAAAAATGTTTTCCCTTCAGGTCATTTTGATTTTTGGGAACAAGTAAAAATCACAGGGAGCTACAGTAAATCAGGCTAATAGGGAGGATATACCTAGCCGGTCGGCGGTTTGAAAGAGCGTGTAGGAGGGGATATAGTTCTATGATTCACGTCTGGCCGACCTCCATATGGTTTTCCAGGAAAGCCCCAAGCCCAGTCTGGTTATTTTTCTGTACACCTCGTATAAACGTCTACGCGTGGAAGTGTGTGTGTCTGTCTGTCCGACCCGGAAGTGAGAGGTGGATTCGGGGTAAGGGCTCGGTAAAACAAAACCTCCTAGGAGTGAGACTCCCAGAGTAGTTGATTTCAATTACCTGACATCTCTACATTTTACTTTTTTTTCCTGACGATTTCAGTAGTTTCTAGGACCCCAGGCTTTTTACAGCACGGGCTTACATAGCTAGTTACCGTAGATACTCGTGTATTAGTCGATCTCGCAGATAAGTTGAGTGTATTTTTAAGCTGAAAAGTATGAAATTTGTTATGACCCGCGTATAAGTTGAGGGTAAAACTTGACAGCTATCAGAGATAGAGGGCGACAATCAGCTGTTAATGGCGACAAAACTCACTGTCACGTCACAGGCATTCCCTCTGTGCTTGGAGAAATGCTAGACTTGTTGACTTGGCAACTAATCCTTGCGTGTGCATGAGTTGCGAAATGTAAGCAAATGTATACAAAGGCAAGATGGCATCGACATGTCACAAGGGAGCGAAGCAAGTGCAGAAAAGAAAACACTCGGCAGACGATATTTTGCACATTATCTCTGAGTTGAACTCTGATTTTTCAGAATCGGATTTTATTGACAGTGTTCAGGAATCGAGCAAAAGAGTGAGAAGCCGGCATCAGCTGATCGGACACCAGCCGATGCCGCGCCAGCTGATCGGCTGCCAGCTGAATGCATTCGCGCAGCCAATGCACCTACGGCAAGGTTCGCGTGGGAGGAATACCCAAACATTGATCCGTGGGAGCCAAACTGGTTACCGGACTTCACAAGACAGCATGGCTTGCTGTTGGACACGACAGATCACCAGCCGCTGGACTACTTCAGGCTGCTCTCTCCTGATGCTGCTTTTCAGCTACTGTCAGACGAGACAAACAGGTAGGCAGAGAAATTTTTTGAATCTCGGGCTGCGCTTGCATCGCATTGATAGCGTGCGTTGCCTTGGTTCTTTTGATTCCAAATCTGGTTGCACGTGGCAGCCAATGGTATGTTTGTTATCCAAAACCTGCAAAAGCTAATGCTCAAATTAAAGTATTTCACAGTTTAAAGAATTATTTAATGAAATTAGAAAAAAAAACTAGCTAATTAGCAATAGTATTGCTGGCTTATAATTATTTCAAAGACCATGGGAAACGGCAGATGACCGGTGAACTTAACACCGTGAAGCGTTGAGTGTACAATGTCATTACCCAAATTCTATGGACAATTGTGTTGCCCCGTGGATAAGTCGACCCTGTTTTTTTGAATGAATTTTAAGGCATAAATTTTTCAACTTATACATGAGTATAAACAGTAAGTAATAAATATAACAGAAATTACATAAACTTTTTTTTTAAATAATCATTTAAAAAAGGACAGAAACAGCAATTAAAGAGCAAATACACAGACATTCTGGCTGTAAGGTCACACATCATTTTGCAGCTTCGTAGCTGTGATCTGATGACACACTGTCAAGGGGTGCAGTTTTCGGGATTATAACTGGTGACTCACCCAGGGGGTCATTTTTTACAGTCTGGCTGAGGCGGAGGCGGAGTGCTGGCTCTGTGGCTAAGGATCTGGAAGGATGCCTGAAGGGATCCTACTCTGTTGGGCCCTTAATCCAGGGTTGCTGTACGTTTCTGGTGGGTGGGATTGGACCATGTGTCTACCTGGGGGGGGGTTGTTCACCGGTATGCCAAGTTGTTTCGTCATGTGGTGGTTGCAGCAATGCACAGACCTGACCTGACCCTTTTGTTATTGCTGGCTGGCCCATCTGTCATCTCCACCACCTCATGAATTTGTTCTTTTTGTGTGTCTGATTGGGTTCCTTAACACTTATTACGAGGATGATGTGCACGTGATAAATAATGAACTGGCTGACCATGTACCGTGACCCTCCAAAGGTCATGAAAAAAGAAAATTTCCCCTTGAGGATTAATACAAAGGGGCAGCACGGTGGGTAGCGCTGCTGCCTCGCAGTTAGGAGATCCAGGTTCGCATCCCAGGTCCTCCCTATGTGGAGTCTGCATGTTCTCCCCGTGTCTGCGTGGGTTTCCTCCCACAGTCCAAAGACATGCAGGTTAGGTGCGTTGGGGATCCTAAATTGTCCCTAGTGGGTGCTTGATGTGTGTGTGTGCACTGCGGTGGGCTGGCACCCTGCCCGGGGTTTGTTTTCTGCCTTGCTCCATGTGTTGGCTGAAGTTGGCTCCAGCAGACCCCCATAACCCTGTAGTTAGGATATAGCAGGTTGAATAATGGATGGATGGATTATTACAAAGTATATCAAATCAAAAAAATGATGAAATCAGGCCACATTCTAGTATCCGAGTTTTCCAATTAGATAGATAGATAGATAGATAGATAGATAGATAGATAGATAGATAGATAGATAGATAGATAGATAGATAGATAGATAGATAGATAGATAGATAGATAGATAGATAGATATGAAAGGCACTATATGATAGATAGATAGATAGATAGATAGATAGATAGATAGATAGATAGATAGATAGATAGATAGATAGATAGATAGATAGATAGATAGATAGATAGATAGATAGATAGATACTTTATTAATCCCAGTAAACAAAACTTTGTGAGTGTTTGATCAGCATTAACAGTTTCTTTCTTCTGTATTTAGACTTTAGGTTTCTGACTTTTTTGGAACTGTTTTAGGTTTGGTGAAAGACTGGACAGATGCTTTGCTTTGCAATTTTCTAGCTAATTTCTTCTCATAGTCACCTCCCGTTATTTAAACTTCTTTTTCCCCGTGTTTGGCATAACATTTCAAACTACTTTGACCATTCTGGTGGAGCGTCTGCTATGAGAGCGTCCATAATTTAAACAAATTTAATTAAATAGACACCATAGGGCGGGCACTGCAAAGGGTATTCGAGCTCTCTCCTTTGTGATAAAGTGAAATGGTAAAACTTTGAAGGTGATTTTAAATTGATCTAGCAAATCCACAAGTAGACAAATGGGTCTAAACACGGAAGGGACGTCGAAGGTGCTGGAGCAAATCCTAGCTAGCATAGACCACAAGGCAGGAAAAAACTCTGGACAGGGTAACAGTCCATCACAGGGCAAGCAGATCAATAAACAAGCAAAGTAAAAAAAAATAATTGAAACAAAACAGATTTCCCTGCTTTAGCCACCATTCATCCATTCTGAAAAGCTGCTTAATCAAGTTTAGGGTCATAGCTGTTCAGACACTAGTGGGCACAGCCCAAGAGGGGGCACCAGCGTATCACCATAACAAGCTGGCGCTTTTTTACAGTTCAGTCAGGACCTCTTAAATAAATTGTTGACATGCTGCTGAACACAGAGGCTGGAAATTAAAGAGCATCACGTTAGAAAATATAAAAGTGGGAGAAGTAAATGCAGCCCAGTGAAGCTCGCCCAGATTTATCTTGCCCAATTAGTTCTGATTTATTAATTACTGTGGAGATGCGGCAGGAACCGAGGAACCTCATTAACCAGCAGCTAATCCAACAAGGCCTTTCCCTTAAATTAGTTTATTGGAATCCAAACAAGCTTGATGGACCCAATGGCTGCACTTTTTGACTCCCCTAATATATGATGAATTGTAGTCTCGTATTAAATGGAAAAAGTCATTTCAGAGCTCACAGCTCTGAGGGAAACATCATTCAGTTTTGGAAAGGTCGAACAAGGGTCTTACACACAAGGCTGAAATGGACATGAATCAACCAGCCCACCTTGTTGTTGTATACTGTATTAGCCGAAGTACCTGCAAGTTGGACGGAAATATTTGTGTAGTGGGATAAGGCGACCATTTCACCATTGACCATTTTGGTGGACTTTTAATGACTGTTTGGGCCCAGCGGTCAGCAGAGTGTCGACCGCGTCAAGAGGTTTACTTACCTCAGCAGCAACATTCATTTCTCTGGTGACTCTTCCTGTGAAGTCAGTAGACAGAGTGGGAGTGCATATGGGGTTCATGATGTGTAATAAGAGTATAAGTTTAATATGTCACTGTACTCTGTGTAAATATATCTTATAATCGGCCTTTTTCTGCTCACATGCACAGTTGACACAGAGTCGGATTTAGCACAGGGATTCACTATATAGAACTGCTAGGCAAGCATTATAAGACAAGACAGATAGAGACAACTGGGCAACGGGCAGTCAGACTACTGACCACTGTATACTATTTCTGTGTGTCAAACTCCGCCTTGTTTGGAATGGCATGATTCACCTAAGTGGGGGCCTATACGTGGAAAAGGAGAATAAAGGCTTGGAACATTGCCCGGCACACCTTTGTAACGTCATCCGATCTTGAAAATCCTTCCAACGCAATGGCAAAAAATAGCTTCCTTCGTCTGTTATGCAGCGTAAGCCATCATTAAACAAACCTAAGTTATTTCTCACTAAGGGAGGGATATCGGCATTCTATATTACTAGGGGGCTCTGCCCCCTGCTCACTTTGCTCGCCAACCCCTGGGTTGGCGCAACGCGTTAGCGCTTCGTGGATCTGCCACTCGCGTATGGGGAAGTGGATGTACAATTTAAACAGATTGTCATTTTCATGAGAATTGTTACGTATGCATAATAGAACTAATTATTTTACGTTACAATGATTAAAAAATAGTAAAACATAATAAATTGAAAGAACATTATGTTTCATGTTACATTAGAGATATTCGTTGCGTTATACGTTTTCATTCTGTTTGGCTTTGAAATTAACACACAAATATTTTTTAAACTTACACTTTTACTGTAAAACTTCTGTTAAAACAATTTTTTTAATTAACTTTTGTCAATATCGCTTTGAATTTTCATTCTGTGTTTGGACTTACATCGTGACAATGCAACGTATAACTACCTGTGAGTGAATTTCGTTTCTTTCTCTCTAATAAGTAAACCAACTTTTTTGAATGTTTGCCCCTGTGATTTGTTAATTGTCATAGCAAAAGCAATTCTAAAGGGAAACTTTAAACGTTTTAATACGAATGGCATATCAAGATCTCCTTTTGTGTCTTATGTTATCTGTGGAAGATGTGCTACATTACCTTTCTTGTTGCTTGTTAAAATTTTACATGGCAGAATTGTTCGATAGCATAGTCTATTGATACGAATTTAACCAATTTGCCGTGTAACCAATGAACAATTTTCATGTTAAGTTGTTTGACTTCATCGTTTCTCACTGCTAGGACTGCTCGTATACTCATTTCTTCTGTTGATAACCTTTCCGGATGAAATTCTTCGTTAAGATTTGGACATAATACATCTTCTTTCATTGGGAACTTAAAGTAAGGAAAACGTAATAAATTATAAGAGCTGGGAGTGCAGGAACTGTGTCTGACAAAAGCATTTACACGAATGAGAGGTGAGAGGACCGTGGGCGGGACTTGAAAAAAATCTCTAGGCAATAGTCACGTCTTAAGATTTTCTTTTATAATAAAGAGATATCTATATAGATTCGGGATATGTCCTCCTACAGCCTTTGATGAGTGTCTGGATTC
Source organism: Erpetoichthys calabaricus (assembly GCF_900747795.2). Lineage (NCBI taxonomy): Eukaryota > Metazoa > Chordata > Cladistia > Polypteriformes > Polypteridae > Erpetoichthys > Erpetoichthys calabaricus. The sequence continues at coordinate 182,268,328 of NC_041401.2, forward strand.
TGGATAGAGGTATTGTTGACCATTCTTCCATACAAAATCTCTCCAGTTCAGTTCAATTTGATGGCTGCCGAGGATGGACAGCCTGCTTCAAATCATCCCATAGATTTTCAATGATATTCAAGTCAGGGGACTGTGACGGCCATTCCAGAACATTGTACATCTCCCTCTGCATGAATGCCTTTGTAGATTTCGAACTGTGTTTTGGGTCATTGTCTTGTTGGAATATCCAACCCCTGCGTAACTTCAACTTTGTGACTGATGCTTGAACATTATCCTGAAGAATTTGTTGATATTGGGTTGAATTCATCTGACCCTCGACTTTAACAAGGGCCCCAGTCCCTGAACTAGCCACACAGCCCCACAGCATGATGGAACCTCCACCAAATTTGACAGTAGGTAGCAGGTGTTTTTCTTGGAATGCAGTGTTCTTCTTCCACCATACAAAGAGCTTTTTGTTCTGACCAAATAACTCAATTTCTATCTCATCAGTCCAAAGCACTTTGTTCCAAAATGAATCTGTCTTGTCTAAATGAGCATTGGCATACAACAAGCGACTCTGTTTGTGGCGTGAGTGCAGAAAGGGCTTCTTTCTCATCACCCTGCCATACAGACGTTCTTTGCGCAAATTGCGCTGAATTGTAGAATGATGTACAGATACACCATCTGCAGCAAGATGGGTCTTGCAGGTCTTTGGAGGCGATCTGTGGGTTGTCTGTAACCATTCTCACAATCCTGTGCATATGCCGCTCCTGTATTTTTCTTGGCCTGCCAGACCTGCTGGATTTAACAGCAACTGTGCCTGTGGCCTTCCATTTCCTGATTCCATTCCTTACAGTTGAAACTGACAGTTTAAACTTCTGAGATGGCTTTTTGTGGCCTTCCCCTAAACCAGGAGACTGAACAATCTTTGTTTTCAGATCTTTTGAGAGTTGCTTTGTGGATCCCATGCTGTCACTCTTCAGAGGAGAGTCAAAGGGAAGGAAGCACAACTTGCGATTGAACACCTTAAATACCTTTATATCTCAGGATTGGACACACCTGTCTATGAAGGCTTAGCGAGCTCATCACACCAATTTGGTGTTACAAGTAATCAGCATTGAGCAGTGACAGGCATTCAAATCAGCACAATGACAAGGGGACCCACATTTTTGCACAGACAATTTTTCACATTTGATTTAATTTCATACAACTAAATACTGCTTCACTAAAAATCTTTGTTCGGAAAACACCGCAGTACTCAGATGTTCCTAGGAAATGAAAGACTGACCACTGTTATCTTTTTTGTCGAAAGGAGAGTCAATTATTATACAGGCTGAGAGGGGTTCCCAAACTTTTTCATATGCCTGTATGTGCTTTGGGACCACTATAAAAATTTTAAGTACAACCGGGAGATAAAATGTCATCAAAAGGCAGAGAAGAGGTAAAAAACCAAGAGATCATAAGTCAAGTGTCCAAAAAAAGTGAAAATATCATCAGCGACAGCGCCCCCTTGTGTCCCGGAATGGTGGTGCTTACCTCTGATGAGCCTGGAAGGACTCTCTGATGTGCATGCATGACATATGGCTTTATGAACAGATGTTTAATTCAATATTAATAAGTTGAATGGCTTGTTGAACAATTCAGTCACTGATATTGTAGTGAGACTCTTTTCTCAAGGTATTATTGTGGAAGGAGAAATGATAACCAGGAGATGCAAATATATATATAGATAGATATACCAGTATCAAGATGCTATTCTTTTACTTTTAAAACATACTCTAGACAGAGGTGAACGTCATAGAAAATAAAGGTTTATGGATTAGTTGCTAATGATAAGAGAACCCCATGCCATTTCTAGGTTTGTGAGACCAGCCAGCTGAACACCACATTTTATAATCCCAGAAGCAGCGCGATTAACCGGCAGTGAAAAATTAAAACCGGCAACAAATTTGCTTTTGTTTTTTTCCTTCCAAACTCAAACTCCCAGTTGCGATGTACGTCCCCCAAGTGTTAATTGCATCAACTTAAGACAGTTCAGCTGCTTGAATGCTTCTGTATGCCACAAACCTGCCGAAAACAGCAAGTAGATTTGATAAAAATGACTGCCCCATTGCTTTTCCACGTGCCTATTACTGTCAACACCTTGTCAATTAAATTAAAATAGAGCTGTGTGAAGTGGTTTAGGATAATGGACGTTATTACACTTCATGGGAAATTCTCATTTGCTGAGAAACAAAACAGAACGGCTTGATTAGTGAGAGTCTGTGAAGAATATGAGGCTGCCGCTCGTGCGTCTTAACGTAGCGTCTTCGATATCCACACGGAAGGAGAGGGAGCCTCTCGCCACCATCGTCTTCATTTTGGTTTACACGGGTTATGTTGGAGGCAGTCGTGCTGCTACTCTCAGATTTGGGACATTTTTTAATGCTGTAATAATAAAATTAATAATAGTAGTAAAATAATAATAATAACACTTTACCAAAGGGCAGTCAGCAGACATGCCCTATTTCTAAAACAAGAGAATGATGTTGTCTGTGCTATCAGAACATATGACATGACAAAGTCTAAATGTCCTATCCAAAAAGACGGTCAGATATTCTCCTCCAGACTTAATCTACATAGTGAATAATTAAATGAGGAGACAGCTAGTATATCTATCCATCCATCCATCCATGTTCCAACCCGCTGAATCCGAACACAGGGTCACGGGGGTCTGCTGGAGCCAATCCCAGCCAACACAGGGCACAAGGCAGGAACCAATCCCGGGCAGGGTGCCAACCCACCGCAGGTATATCTATCTATATATTTTTTAATAAAAAAATCCTGGAACGAGATGAAACTTTTTTGCCTGGGATGAGACGTGACTTTTTCAGAGAGATACTTTCATGTCCCGCGAGACAAGACTTTGTGCCAAGAGATTTACCCACACCCGGGCCAGAAATAAAAGACAAAGAGTAGATGACAAAGTAGAACGTCGTAAAGAATTCAAAAACGTTGGCGTGATACACATGCAGGGCAGGTTAGAGATAATGGAAGTACGAAAATTTGAAAGTCTCAAAAAAATGATAGTAAATATCGCATTAGTGCTAACAAACGGAAATTATTACTCAGTGAAATAATGTAATGGCAAAAAGAGATTAAATATATATTGTTTGGCTTTAAAGTTGTTGTCGGAGGCTTGTAGATCGTCTAATTCATGTTGACATCAGAGAAAAGTTGTGTTTCTTCCCAATGAAGAGACCTATCCCAGAGAATTAAAGGATTTGTTGTTTGTTGAAAGTGAAATCCACATACGCGAGCGGCAGAGATGCGAAGTGGCTGGCATGTAGGGCACGACCTCTAGGGGGCATACCACCACCTCAACCTGACACAGACAGGCATAGGACACAAGTTCAAAGCACACGTGATTTTATTTTTATTTTCCCTTGTGGGCAATGTCTTTCCCGTTCCCCACAAGCCACAACACAGTCTCAAACCACAAGCACAACACATTTCAATTCAATTCTTTTCCTTTCCTTTTCTCTTCTCTTTCTTCTCTTCTCCTCCACTCCTCTCGGTAAGCTTCAACTCCCTCCTCCTGGCTCTGGCCCCTGGAGTGGTGGCTGCTGGCTCCTTTAGTAAGGTCCCCAGAAGTGCTCCAGGTGTTTGATGACCTATTTCCAGCAGCACTTCCGGGTGTGGTGAAAGAGCTACTCTTCGGGGCTCAGAAGCAGCTGCAGCACCCCCTGGTGGTAGCCACGGATCTCAACAGGGCTGCACCAAACTTCAATTTCGATGAAGCCCTGAAGGAGTCCGAGGCACTGCTGCAACCCAGAGGGGGAGGTAACGCTGTGAATAGGCTGGCTCCCCCAGTCCTTATAGTGTGGCATATATATATGCATATTAGTAGGTATAGTTAGATTACTATATATATATATATATATATATATATATATATATATATATATATATATAATATATAAAGTGAACCCTCGTTTATCACGGTTAATCCGTTCCAGACTCTACCGTGATAAATGAATTTTCGCAAAGTAGGATTCTTTATTTATAAATCAAATATTTTTGCAATTAGAGTATAGAAAACCTGGTTACGACCTTCTAAATATGTTTTTTAACATTATTAGAGCCCTCTAGACATGAAATAACACCCTTTAGTCACCATTATACTCGTATTACCCAATATATTAGACAAAATAAGAGAAAATAAGACATATTAGACATTACAAATATCATATTGTTACTAGGCTCACCCGCCTTTTAAGGCGACTGACTTTTATCCTCAATTTGTGTGCGCTCCATGTGTACATCAGGCATGTAAGTGTAGGGAATGAGAACATCAAAGTGCCCAGTCATAACATCTCCCGAAAACCTACGTTTTTTTATCCCCTCGAGTGCCTGTCCAAAGTCGTACAATGTCAGCCCGAATCTGTACCGCTAAAGACGGAGTTTCATGCACTAAATAAGCTATAGGTGAGAATAAGCAAGCACCATCTCCCCTGATATTTACTACACGGTGTGGCATTTGTACTCCATCAACATTAATTATTTCCAGAGACATAATTTTGTCTATTTTTCCAGCGCATCGCACACAAAAGCAAGGGAACGATGGGAGCACAAGAACTCTGCTCACATCGCGTCGCTTCTTACCGCAAGCCGCAGGTAGTAAGTCTGTGATAAGCGGAATACCGCTACGCTTTGCACTCACAGGACGGAAGGACAATCCCGACCGCTTTTATATAGTAGATTATTGTACTGTACATTTAATTGCACACACACACAGTTCTTACACACAACCACTAACCTATGAAGGCGTGACCTCAGTAGGAGAGTCTTCAGGTGGTGCAGCATCTTCAGCAGGTGCGTCGTTGTCTTCTTCCACTGAAGGAGTACTAGGAGTAGGCAGTGGGTGTCTGGGTGCACGGCTGAAGAACATCTTGATAGGCAGTTGCTGGCGCTGTCTTTTCATATGCGTGAGGAGGCTTTTGTAGGATATTGCCATCTTCAATCATATCCAAGAGTTTCACCTTCACCTGGATAGTAAGCATCTTCATCCAGCGCATAGTTTTATTGTCAGAAGGCTTAGAAAAAGCAGCACGTTTAGGAGCCATCGTGGGGCTTAGATAAAAGTTCTCAGAAAGCGCATGCATAGTGATGTAAGCGTGTATGAGAAAAAATCGCGATAGAGTGAAGCCGCGAAAGTTGAAGCGTGATATAGCAAGGGATCACTGTATGTGTATAAATATATATATATATATATATATATATATATATATATATATATATATATATATATATATATATATATATATATATTGTGATCTAACTAGGGGCCCCAAACCCCAACACGATCACATGACCACAGTCCTGGGTTTATTAACCAAAATTACCTTCAAAAGTGACAAAGCACAAACACAGGTAATCTCTCTTACAATCTCCACATAATTCTCTCTTCTCCTCCAGTTGAGTGTTGCTTTCCTTCCTCCCAGCTCCAGCTCTCCTGGATAAGGAAGTGCAGTCCCTTTTATTGAGGACCCGGGAGTACTGCTGGTGCCAGTGCTAGAGTCCGATGGAAGCACTTCCCAGTCATAAGGAAGTCCCATAAATTTGGGAGCACATCTCCCAGCATTCCCTTCTGGTTCCTCAATGGGCTGCTGCCATCTAACGCCTGGGGGAGGATAAACACCCCTCAGAGGCACTCCTTCCCCGTCTTCTTTTATCTCGGCCTGGGAAGATCCTCGAAACAAATCTGGTCGGGGTGCCTTTCCAGTTACTTCAGGATGGATAGATAGATAGATAGATAGATAGATAGATAGATAGATAGATAGATAGATAGATAGATAGATAGATAGATAGATAGATAGATAGATAGATAGATAGATAGATAGATAGATAGATAGATAGATAGATAGATAGATAGATAGATAGATAGATAGATGTGAAAGGCACTATATGACAGATAGATAGATAGATAGATAGATAGATAGATAGATAGATAGATAGATAGATAGATAGATAGATAGATAGATAGATAGATAGATAGATAGATAGATAGATGTGAAAGGCACTATATGACAGATAGATAGATAGATAGATAGATAGATAGATAGATAGATAGATAGATAGATAGATAGATAGATAGATAGATAGATAGATAGATAGATAGATAGATGTGAAAGGCACTATATGACAGATAGACAGACAGACAGACAGACAGACAGACAGACAGACAGACAGACAGACAGACAGACAGACAGACAGATAGATAGATAGATAGATAGATAGATAGATAGATAGATAGATAGATAGATAGATAGATAGATAGATAGATACTTTATTAATCCCAAGGGGAAATTCACATTCACAATTCAGCTCAGCCAGTTTAAAACATAAAGGTAAAAAAGAAAAGAAAAAACAAATCAGACAATTTGTGCAACAAGTCCTAAAATGAGAATGGCCTGTCACAGATGGGACATTTTAACAAGCTGTTAGCTTCTAGCCAACCCATGACTGGCACAGCTTTGAAAGTAAAAAAAAAAAAACGAAAGTAATTTTTTTAAGGCAATTTTCGAGTCGATCAATAAGCACTGCAGATAACGTGTCTGTCAACACTAAAGCAGGCGTAGACGTTAAAGACTGAGATTGCCTGCCTCTCGCTACCTTTTTTGATGCTCCCCTCCTTTCTCCTTTCTTTGTCATCCATACCAAGTGACAGAATAAAAGACAGAGATACCAGATTTACCCTTGAAAATGATTCCCTCGACCTTGGAACATGCATCACCGTGAGGCCGAGATACGTCTTCATCATCTGCAGCCTGTGGAGAAAGAAAGACCAGCGAATGTGAAGCTTTGCTGCAAATCACAGGCAATCAACGTACGGTGGTGGCAAACAAGCCACTCTCCCTTTGACAATAAATGTCCTTTGGTAATCGGGCATTATTGTTTGAATCCATTCACAAACTTTCCATTATGCGCTCCTTAAGCTTCTTCTCCCACGTTCTTTCAGTCCCATTTCTGGACACCTGGTGGCGGAGTGGTGGCTCTGAGACTAGGGATCTGCACTGGTAATTGGAAGGTTGCCGGTTCGAATCCCATAAATGCCAATAGGTACTCTGCTCTGTTGAACCCTTGAGCAAGACCCTTAACCTGCAATTGCTGAGCGCTTTGAGTAGTGAGAAAAGCGCTATAGAAATGCAAAGAATTATTATTATTAATTATTATACCTGGCATCAGATGTACATGAGGCATGATCCAATCAGGATAGCACAATGACTCTCTCAAACGTATGACATACCCAAGAGTGAGTGAAGGAGAAGTCATTGTGAAGGCAGGGATGACATGCAAGGTAAAGGCAGAAGAAGAATTGGGGGGGGAGGAAAAAAAAAACTAGTTGTGTGAAAAAGTAAGTGCACCCCACGACATGTTTTCTTAGTGTGCAGTGGATTCAGAAAGAATTTGGACCCTGTCACTTTCTGCACATTTTATTCAATTGAAATTAGTGAAATTAGCCATTTTTACACATCATTTCACACTTAACAACCCATTAATGACAAAGTGAAAACACATATTCAGGAAGGATTTACAGATGTATTAAAAATCAAAGGCGGAAATCTTTCATTTCTATAAGACTTCAGTCATTTTGCTGTGGGACTCCAAATTGCGCTTGGGTGCAACTTGTTGGCTTTAATTCTCCGTGAGATGTGCCTAGAACTTAATTTGAGTCCACCTATGGCAAAATGAAATATTGGACATTGTTTCAAAAGGGGCACATCTGAGTATAGAAGGTCCCACAATTCACACTGCATGTCAGAGCTAAAACCAAGCCATGGAGTCCAAGAAACTCTTTGTACACCTCTGCGATCATACCTTGATGAGGCGTAGATCTGGATGAGGAGATTAAACCATTGCTAAAGCTTTGAGTCTTCCCAGGAGCACAGTGGCCTCAACAATTGTGAAAATGAAAATAGCTTGGAACCACCAGGACTCTTCCTAGAGATGACCGTCTGAGTAACCAAGCAAAAAAGGAAGGGCATGTTCAGGAAGTTGACCAAGATCCCAGTGGTTACTCTATAGAAGTCGCTTTAGAAGTCTTCTACTGAGATGTGAGAGCCATCTGAGCAGCATGCCATTAATCAGATGTTTTTTGAAGAGTGACTAGATAGGAGTTAGTCTTCAGTAAAATGCATATGGAGTTTGCCAAATGGCATTTATAGGTCGCTGGTCTGATGAGACCAAACTGAATTCTCACCACAAGTGTTGAAATAGGAAATGAGAGCACAAACTACCGCTGCATGTCCGGTGCGATCAATACAACCTGCCCTTAGCTTTGTCCAGTGAGCTCTGGTGTTGCTGCATTGTCCAGAATGAAGTTATTTGTGCTCTAATCTGTTGCTGTTTTCATGTGCATGATCTTAGCTTTTGTGGTGCCACATTGGTCCTAAGTGATCCTGTTTAAGACTCTTTATTACATAGGCCATAGCAGAATGCCAATATTCTTACCCAATGCCACTGCTAGGCCAAGCTTATTAGTGTGCCAGCCGACTATTCTGTAGCTAACCTGTGTGGATAGGTTTTTACTCCCCCTTAATAATCTGTGCCCCAGGTGAATGCCTAATTCACCTTAATGGTGGTGCCTGCCCTGCTCTTACCCCTCTGTCAAATACTAAAGTTTGGCCCTTCTTTCTTTTACATCTGTAACCTGTGGCACCAACAGGGGGCGTGCCAGCCACCCTACCTGACACTGACAGATGCAGGAGGCCCAGGCGGAGTGGTGGCTCTGAGGCTAGGGATCTGCACTGGCAATCGGAAGGTTGCCGGTTCGAATCCCGTAAATGCCAATAGGGACCTTGCTCTGTTGGGTCCTTCAGCAAGGTCCTTAACCTGCAATTGCTGAGCGATTTGAGTAGTGAAAAAAGCGCTATATAAATGCAAAGAATTATTATTAAGTTCTAAACACACACAACAACACACAATCACAACACAATACTCTCTTTTCCTTTTCACTCCTCCACTCCTCCTGGCAAGCTTCATCCTCGACCTCCTGACTCTGGCTCACCGAGTAGTGCCTGCTGTCCCCTTATATAAGGCACCCAGAAGTGCTCCAGGTGTTTGATGACCAGCAGCACTTCCGGGTGTGGAGGAAGAACTGCCCATGAGGGCTCAGCAATTGCTGCCGCACCCCCTGGCGGCACCTACAGACCCTAACAGGCCTGAAACAAACTCTAACTCCAACTGCGGGAGTCCTAGGCACTGCTGTAACCCAGGGGGGCTGCCATCTAGCGGTCCTGGGGAGGCAACGCTTTGACCACACTTGCTCCCCCGGTCCTCCCAGCGTGGAGGCATTCCAGCCGGGCAAGGGCCCCATCTGTCTGCCACAAACCCAAAACAATTAGATAAGAGTAAAAGAACAGACAAGAGGTAAAGTTACACATTTATTTGTGTACTAGCTGTGTAAGCCCGTACTGTAAAAAGCCCAGAGTCCTATAAACTATTGAAATTGTCAGAAAAAAAACTGAAATGTAGAGATGTCAGGTAATTGAAAGGAACTACTCTGGGTATCTCTCTCCTAGGAAGTTTTGTTTGGCAGATGTGCTCGCCTCACTTGTGTTATTAGCGGCTAAGTGAGTTTCTGTTTCCTCGGAGGTGAAGCCCTTACTCCAACTCCACCTCTCACTTCCAGGCCGGACAGACAGACAGACACACTTCCACACATAGACGTTGTGGTGGACGACCGGGTCCCATGCCTGGCCGGGACGCCCCTTCAATGTATGTTCCAGGGGACCAACCATGGGCGGCCTCAATACCTCCCCCAGGACACTTGGTGACAGCCTCCCTGGCTGTCGGTGGTGCCTCAGTTTCTTGCAGGGTTCCATAGGAGATGAAGTTCTCCATAGCCCTGCTGGGATCTGGGGTGGCAGCCATGGGGCGCTGCATGGGTCCCTGAGCCTGGCTGGACGAGTCTTCAACCCCACCCGGAAGTGCAACCAGAAACAGGTGATCAATTACCTGGAGCACTTCCGGGTGGGCTAAAAAAAGGGGCCAGCAACCACCACTCAGTGACCAGAGTCGGGAGGAGGAGGATGAAGCTAGACGGGAGGAGTGGTGGTGCCAGAAGTAAGTGTTTTGTGTTGGTGATTCTGTGCTTTTTTGGACTGTGTTGTACCTGTGGGGATTACAGGGAAGACGTGCCCCACAGGTGAAGAAAAATAAAACTTTCTTTATTTTATAGCTTTACTGAGTCTGTGGTTTGGGGCTCTCTGGCGCCCAGTGTGGTCATAGCATCCTCTGCTATTTCAGACAAACAAGAAATAAAGGATATACTGATAATTAGGCCGTAAACTGCCTTCTCAAAACTGCCAGGCTTTCTTCATAAAACTGAAAGCTTCCCTGTCTCCAATGTCTGAAGCTCATACAACTAAATCCATGATTCTGAGATCACAGACAGAAAAACAGCGGCTTTCTTTCAGCAAGTCCTTTCCAAATTGCGTCAGAAACGGTTCGTGTTACAACAAAGCAGTTTTGTTCAATCAGTTGCATTGCAAATCCTGAATCAGCACTTAATAGAATTTCCTAAACGCTCAGGGGGAAGGTTAAGTAAATGTCAGGTCAGGCGCAATATAGTGCTTTGTTACAATGTTTATATATAAGATAATGCATAATAAGTCCAAAATAGCAGAGTACAACTAGTGTTGGTAAAATAATACGGCTTGAAAATAGGCTACCAGGTGGCTCTCTGTCTTATAATGTTGGCTAGTGTTGAATCTCAGCCAGTCTTGTGTTATGTCCTTCTCGTTCTTGCTTGACCCATTTATATTTGTTAATGTTACTGCTTTGTTCATTTTCTGCTGTATACTTATTGGCCTTCTTTATGTTCCATATGTTTTGTGGAAGGTCCCCCAAGAAGCAGGACCACCTCTTATCTAGTGCCCTTCATACTGTATCTGAAGGTTCTCCCACAGTTCCTGGTGCTTCATGTCGAATGCGCTAGGGAGTTTCTTGTGTTTTCAGCTATGCTTTGTGATTTATTGGATTTCATGACCCTATTGCTCAGTCTTTTGGCCACACTTTGGATACTGCATTGGAAATTTGTTTGCTGTTGAATGCCTCTTTGTTCTCTTCAGAGCTTCACAGTATTATGGAATGTTTTTCCTGTGAAGAATAAATATGCTGTGGTGGCTGAGGGAAGAAGAGTTTAAAAAAAAACAACAGTAGTTTTGGGTGCCAACACGGCCCTCCTTTTTTAGTAACAAGTCCAAACTAAAACAACGCTCGCTGGCGTGAAAAACGATAAACAAAACAAGGGCCTCGTAGCCAAGTGGCATTCGGCTATGCCATGGAATTTCGTAAACTCAGAGCTCCTCCCTCTCAGTCGTCTCTGTGGTCAGTGATGCCTCCTTCTGGGTGGTGGTTGTTCCTGTGCAGCTCTGGGACAGGAAGGGGTGGGATCAAGACTATGAAGGAAGAAAATGACAAAGCTGTTAGTGGCAGTGCCCCCTTTGGCCCGGAGTGGGTATTACAGAGCTTATATGGTGATCGTCAGATGCGCATGCATAACAATGTCTATACATAAAGATTCTGTATTTGCCATTGTTACCAGCCAGGTTTAACAGTTTCCTCCTCTACTGGGCATTTTTGGGAACTCTTTAGTGCTGGGACTCTCAGTTCATAACAATAACTCTCTGATGCGATGAGGCCTGCCGTGGCCCTTCATCCTGCATCATGTCTGCATGGATAAACACAGAGAGACTGAGAGATAATGGCAGAGAGAGAGAGAGAGAGAGAGAGAGAACAGCATTCAAGTCGCCATTTATTAGGGGATGCAGCATTCACCAGTGACCTAGCTCAGGCATGACCCAGACCCCCAGTTCAGCTTTTAAATTCCTGCATATATGCATTGTAGGAGGAGAATGGGCATCCCGGCCAGGGAAGAGTCTGGATTATTACCTGGATGGGAGGCCCAAGAGGAACGATTGTCTGATTGGCCGGCTAGGTGGAACACAGAACTCTGTGCCCAGTCGGTATAAAGTAATGGATGGAACAGCGGAAGCCGGAACTTGGGAGGTTTTGGGAAGGAAGAAAAGTCCTTTATTTTACCCACTCAACGCCTGGTGCTTTACTGAGTCTGTGGTTTGGGGCTCTCTGGTGCCCCGTGTGGACACACAATCCTCTGCTATTTCAGACAAACAAGAAATAAAGGATATACTGGTAATTAGGCCGTAAACTGCCTTCTCAAAACTGCCAGGCTTTCTTCATAAAACTGAAAGCTTCCCTGTCCCCAATGTCTGAAGCTCATACAACTAAATCCATGATTCTGAGATCACAGACAGAAAAACAGCGGCTTTCTTTCAGCAAGTCCTTTCCAAATTGCGTCAGAAACGGTTCGTGTTACAACAGAGATGTTTTGCTCAATCAGTTGTATTGCAAATCCTGAATCAAGCACTTATTAGAATTTCCTAAACGCTCAGGGGTAAGGTTAAGTAAATGTTTTTAACATCATTAAATGCAGCTGTTCTTAGCAGCAAAACATGCCTTCCTAAAAACAAGGCCTCTTTTTATACCTTTTTTTCACACGTTTCACTCGGAATACTGTACATGCCAACTTGTCAGAAGGCTGTTTTGTTCTTGTAATATCCATCTCATTCGCATATGACAATAAACAAGCAATTATGAAAATAATAAAGATGAATTTTCATAACAGCTTGTTACAGTGAGATCCTATGACGTTGTGTTGGAGTCCAGCATGAAATTCTGTTTGCAGTAATCTCTTGCTGAAGCACTTTCAGGTGAATTTGTTGTGAATTAAAAACCCCGCCGGCTTTATTTGTATTGTACATTAGAATGCTAGAACATCAGAACAATCTGGATGAGGACAGACCATTCAGCATAACAAAGCTCACCCGTCCTATTTACTTAACTCCTCCAAAATAACATCAAGTCGAGTTTTGCAGGTCCCTGAAGTCCTACTGTCTACCATGCTACATGGTCACTTATTACAAGTGTCTGTGGTTCTCTGTGTAGAGAAAAACTTCCAAATGTTTGTGTGAAATTTGCCCGTAACAAGTTTCCAACTGTACCCCCGTGTTCTTGATGAACTCATTTTAAAGTCGCGTTCCCCTGGACGAACTCCCTTCATAATTTTAAACATTTCAGTCAGGTCACATCTTAATCTTCTTTCCTTAAACTGTAAAGGCTCAACTCTTTTAATCTTTCCTCATAACTCATCCCCTGTAGCCCTGGAATCAAACTCGTCGCACTTCTCTGGACTTTCTGTAGTGCTGTTATGTCCTTTTTTTGTAGCCTGGAGACCAAAACTGCTCACAGTACTCCAGATGAGGCCTCACCAGTGTGTTATAAAGCTTGAGCAGAACCTCCTGTGACTTGCACTGCACACATCAAGGTGCTATATAACCTGGCATTCTGTTTGCCTTCTTCATGGTTTCTGCACACTGCCTAGCAGTTGATAGTGTCAAGTCCACTTCGACTCCTAAGTCCTTTAATCTTTCCTCATAACTCATCCCCTGTAGCCTTATAATTATCCTGGTCGCTCTTCTCTGGACTTGTTCTAGTGCTGTTATGTCCTTTTTGTAGACCAAAACTGCACCCAGTACTCCAGATGAGGAATCACCAGTGTGTTATAAAGCCTGAGCAGAACCTCACCGGACTTGTACTGCACACATCAGGGTGCTATATAACCTGAAATTCTGTTAACCTTCTTAATGGCTTGTGCACACTGTCTGGCATTTAAAAGTGTCAAGTCCACTACGACTTCTAAGTCCTTTAATATTTCCTCATAGCTCATCCCTTGTAGCCCTGGAATCAGCCTTGCTGCTCTTCTCTGGACCTTTTCCAATGCTGTTATGTCCTTTTTGTAGCCTGGAGACCCAACACTGCACACAGGACCCCAGATGATGCCTCACCAGCATGTTATAAAGCTTGATCAGAACCTCCTTTGACTTGTACTCCACACGTCAAGGCGCTATATAACCTGACATTCTGTTAGCAATCTTAATGGCTTCTGAACACTGTCTGGCAGATGATAGTGTCGAGTCCACTATGACTCCTAAATCCTTCTCATCAGGTGTACTTTCAATTGTCGGACCTCCCAGTGTGTATTCAAACCTCACATTTCTACTTCCTACGTGTAACACTTTACATTTACTGACATTAAATTTCATCTGCCACAAATCTGCCCAAGCCTGTATGCTGTTCAGTTCCCTCTGTGATGATTCATCATATTTGAGATTATCTGCCAATCCATCTATCTTGGTATCATCTGCAAACTCAATCAGCTTGTTATTTATATTAATATCCAAATCATTTATATGATTAAAATACTAGTGGCCTTAGCACTGCCCCCTGCTGGACACCACTTTAATTTGGGGCTCTCAGTTCATAGCAGGTGCACCACAGGCATTAGTAGTAAGAAAATGCATTACATCTGTCATTCCAACAAATGGTGCAACACAAACATTAACCCTGCTTGTACGAATTCCATACCACATGGCAAATAACTGGGACATGTGTACTGCAATAGATGTTGTGATGCACCATTTGTTGGAGTGACAAATGCAGTGCACTTTATTACAACAAGCATTACAAGCTACATTCCAACAGAGTCCAATTCTGATAAGGTCCCTCGCGCCATCACCCTCTGCTTCCTGCAACTGGGCCAATTTTACACCTCAGGTGTCACCTGCTGCATGGCTGCACTCGGGTCCTAATCTGGGATCCTGAGTTGGTTTGTCACGTGGTGGGTGCGGCAATGCGCTGTATCACTGCCTGCTCTTAACGTCTCTCTCTCCACTCTCTTACACAGAACACCCCTAACTCTTTTAGGGCTAATTTTTTTTTTGTTTCTTTTCTCCCAGGGCTGAATATTTTTCCAAAAACTAACATTTTTTAAAAAAGAACACAAAGCAATTGTTTAACATATCAAATCAACAAAAAATATTTACTTTTGACAAATGTTACTGTCTTGCATGTTGTATGAGCCTGAATTCTCTATGATTTCACATACATATCACATACATTTTACACAGCAAAGTCTGATCTCACTCAAAGCAGCCAATTTCAGTCATTGCCACATTGCACTCCTTACAATACGTGTTGTTTTGATGCCTATTTTTCAATTGTCTGTTGCTGCATTTTCTAACATATATTGTTAGTGTGTACTGTAGAGAGACAAGTCACCCATTTGCCATCGTGCCATGCCACTGCCACCAAGTTTTCTGCCTGCATGAAAACCGTATTGTCACCTCTTTTCATCTTCTGAAACTTTATGAACTTTATGTATGGCATTATAGCCTGGCTCACCCCATGGGATTTGCTTCTGTTTATTACAGAAGTGAATAAAACTTTGCAGCAGCACGTACCTAAGCCACCAGGGGACAAAACACGTTTGGACCAATGCTCCCTGAAGTTATATCACCAGTTCTGTCCCATCTCTATTTGTAATGCCACAGCGCGCTTCATCTCGTCTTTCGTTGTGGGTTTCCACTTTGAAAAGCGAGACTGCGATGCAAACGCAGCCCGCGATTCAAAAAAAATCTCTGCCTACCTGTTTGTCTCATCTGACAGTAGCTGAAAAGCAGCATCAGGAGAGAGCAGCCTGAAGTACAGCAGCTGGTGATCTGTCGTGTCCAAAAGCAAGCCATGCCGTCTTGTAAACTCCAGTAGCCAGATCGGCTCTCAACGGATCAATGTATGTGTATTTATCCCATGCGAACCTTGCCGTAGATGCATCGGCTGCGCGAAGGCACTCAACTGGCAGCAGATCCGCTCGCGTGGCATCGGCTGGTGTCTGATCAGCTGATGCCTGCTTCTAACTCTCTTGCTCGATCTCCTGATCACTGCCAATAAAGTCCGATTCTGAAAAATCAAGAGTCCGACTCCGCGGTAATGCGCAAAACGTCTGCCAAGTGTTTTCTTTTCTGCACTTGCTTCGCTGCCTTTTCACATGTCGGTGCCATCTTGCCTTTGTTTACATTTCGCAACTCACGCACACACAATGTTTATTTGCCGAGTCAACGAGTCTAGCATTCCTCCAAGCACAGAGGGAATACCTGTGACGTGACAGTGAGATTTGTCGCCATTAACAGCTGATTGCCGCCCTTTATCCCTGGATGTCGACTTTTGTCGACATTCGCCTTCAACCCCTCCTGTCGACAAAAGTCGACATCCGCCCTAAAAGAGTTAACTTACTCTTCTTTTAGTTATAGTTTGTAATCACATTGTACCCCTATGTGGAAATCCAATACCCTCCTTGTCAAATTAGTCCTGGCACTGACCTTGCGTCACAAGTGAGTTATGAACGTTTTGTCGGCGGTCATACCACCTGCACTTCAGAAGAGGTCATCCACCTGAAGTTACTTTTCTGGCCCAGCCACAACTTGGATGGGAGACCCTCTAGGAAAAGCTTGAGTCGCTGCTGGAAGAGGTGTTGGTGAGGCCAGCAGGGGGGCGCTTACCCTGTGGTCTGAATGTGGATCCCAATGCCCCAGTGCAGTGATGGCGACACTGAGTAGAAAATAAGGCACCGTCCTTGGGATGAGGTCCTGACTCTGTCTGCTAACAAAAGACCTCTGGGCATCCTTCATAAAGAGTAGAGTGCATTCTGGCTAAGTTGCCCACCTTGGCCTAGTCATTCTGGTCCCTTAATCATCCCCTGTCTCTAATTGGCTCTTTCTCATTACTTCACCATCTAACAGCTGATGTGTGGTGAGGTTACTGGTGCAGAGTGGCTACTGTCACATCAGTCATTAGTCATTGGGTGAAGTGGTTTCCCACCCACTCTTGCACTCTGAGTAGCCAGAAAAGTGCTATATAAATGTAATGAATTATTAATTACTAGCCAATGCCTGCCGTAGCATACGGCGGTGTAAGAATAGGAACGGAAAACGGTGAGAAAGGAATTCAGAAATCAAGAAGAAATAAATACTTCTTGAAAGACGCAGTTGTGCATAGGTGTTTTGGTGGAGAAGACAGATAATGAGTCGAAAGATCTAACCCTAGAAAAAGCCATGTACAACTGACCGTGGCTGAAGACTGGTATCAGGTCTGTGCTCTGGTCTTTGGGTATCCGACAGTGCATGCAGAATTTCCGGCCAAGCAAGATTACATGTGAAAGTGATAAATAAATCAGGCTTTCTGAATTTACCTACTATGGCCATGGCATCCTGATAGTTTTGTTGCATGTATCTTGGACTTCCTGGAAATGTGGACGGTAATATGATCATTTTGCCTACACGTACATTGTTATTTTCAGCGTTTGCTTGCAGTGCGTCTGATAGTCCTTTGTATTGTTCCACGTGCAGATCTTGTTGATGTAATCTGAGATAGTTGAGACGTGCGCCCTCTGTATAGTGGAGAGATTTGGTGATAAATTTGCCCGCGTATTTTAAAACAGTCTGTTCACCCATGGAAGCAAACGCTAGAGAAGTGTGTTCGAATGTGTTCACGATAATTTTTAGCTTCTGATGTTTGCTGTGTAAGAAGCTGTTGTAAAGACACAGGTGGCTCCCACAATGGTGGTAAAGCTACTTTACCGTTGTGGCAGCACCTCGAGTACTTGTTGGATGTATTACGCTCAGCAGGCCAGTATAGTGCATGACATGGAAGAGGACGAATAGGAATCGAGAAATGTCTTGTCGGCTGTGTGTGGGCAGGACCGGTTTTGAAGTGGAAGCAGGACGAACCAGAAGAGAAATATACAGTACTGTGCAAAAGTTTTAGGCAGGTGTGAAAAAATGCTGTAAACAAAGAATGCTTTCAAAAATGGAAGTGTTAATCATTTATTTTCATCAATCAATAAAATGCAGTGAATGAACAAAAGAGAAATCTAAATCAAATCAATATTTGGTGTGACCACCCTTTGCCTTCAAAACAGCATCAATTCTTCTAGGTATACTTGCACACAGTTTTTGAAGGAACTCGGCTGGTAGGTTGTTCCAAACATCTTGGAGAACTAACCACAGATCTTCTGTGGATGTAGGCTTCCTCACATCACTTCTGTCTCTTCATGTAATCCCAGACCCACTCAATGATGTCCTGCTGCTGAATAAATTTGGGGCCAATCATACGCCTCCCTGATGGTATTGCAAGATGGATAAGTATCTGCCTGCATTTCTCAGCATTGAGAACACCATTAATCCTGACCAACTCTCCAACTCCATTTGAAGAAATGCAGCCCCAAACGTTCAAGGAACCTCCACCATGCTTCACTGTTGCCTGCAGACACTCATTATTGTACCGCTCTCCAGGCCTTCGACGAACAAACTGCCTTCTGCTACAGCCAAATATTTCAGATTTTGACTCATCAGTCCAGAGCACCTGCTGCCATTTTTCTGCACCCCAGTTCCTATGTTTTCGTGCATACTTGAGTCGCTTGGCCTTGTTTCCACGTCGGAGGATTGGCTTTTTGGCTGCAACTCTTCCATGAAGACCACTTCTGGCCAGACTTCTCTGGACAGTATATGGGTGTACCTGGGTCCCACTGGTTTCTGCCAGTCCTGAGCTGATGGCACTGCTGGACATCTTCCGATTTCGAAGGGTAATAAGCTTGATGTGTCTTTCATCTGCTGCACTAAGTTTCCTTGGCCGACCACTGCGTCTACGATCCTCAACGTTGCCCGTTTCTTTGTGCTTCTTCAAAAGAGCTTGAACAGCACATCTTGAAACCCCAGTCTGCTTTGAAATCTTTGTCTGGGAGAGACCTTGCTGATGCGGTAGAACTACCTTGTGTCTTGTTGCTGTGCTCAATCTTGCCATGACATGAAACTGTCTTCCACAACCTCACCTTGGTAGCAGAGTTTGGCTGTTCCTCACCCAGTTTGAAGCCTGTTTCTGTTTCAGTTAATGACTGTGTTTCAACCTACGTGTGACATTGATGATCATTAGCACCTGTGTGGTAGAACTGGTTGATCAGACACCTGACTAGAATCCTACAAAATCCCTGACTTTGTGCAAGTGGACCTATAAGAATTGATGCTGGTTTGAAGGCAAAAGGTAGGAACACCAAATATTGATTTGATTTAGATTTTTCTTTTGTTCGCTCACTTTGCATTTTGTAAATTGATAACAATAAACAATCATTATTTATATTTCTGAAAGCATTCTTTGTTTACAGCATTTTTTCACACCTGCCTAAAACTTTTGCACAGTACTGTATATAAGAGATTATTTCACCTTTCACAGCCACTAGTTGATGGCACACTGATGTCCTGGTTACTATTTTATTATTTCATTTGGTAATGGTAATGCAATTCAAATTCTGAAGCTTTACTGCCCATTTCAGTAATACATTTGTCAAATTACATAGGTTCCCAAATTCTGATTCAGTGCAAGTAGGCAAACTCGGCACTGAAATTACTCCACTTAGCATTTTAGTATTTGGATGCTATTATGTATATCATAATTTGGCAGTTTTCCCCATGCTATTAGACATACAATGGTATTATCCTGCATAAGTGTCAAATATACCAATTAAGTTTTCTATGGTAGTCTAATAGTTTTTTTTTTTTCTATTAAATCACAAATTCATATAAAGGTGTCAAAACCTACCAATCACGGTTTATTTCTCAGTCTGGCTGTTTTCCTATTGAAGTGGAAATCTACTCGGGTTCCCCTGCCGAGGCTTCAAATCCTACCGACGATGACTTATATTGTAGTTTGGCTGTTTTTGCATTCAACTGGAAAGTCCGTTGAGATTTCCCTGCATGGGCTTCAAATCATACTGATTGCGCTTTATATTGTAGCCTGGCTGTTTTCCCATTGAACTTGAAATCCACAAGGGTATCCTTGCATAGATTTCAAATCCTACCGATTACGCTTTATAATGAGTCTGGCTGTTTTCCCATTCAGCTAGAAATCCATTGAGGGTTCCCTGCATGGGTTTCAAATCCTACTCACTGTGCTTCATATTATAATCTGGCAGTTTTCCATTTCTTAAAAGGGAATGTGGCCTAGTGGCTAAGACAATGGAAAACCAGAAGGTTTCCAGGTTAGTTCCTCTTTCTGAGTCCCTTTGAGAAAATCAATGGAAACTTCTGTGCTTCCTTTGTAAGAAAGTATAGCTAATCAAATATACAATACATGTGGACGCACCTTGAGATGGTGGGCACTATAGAAAGACACAATATCGTTCTTTGTGTTTATGGCATTGGACAGCTCTAAGGACCTGGATTCAAATACTGGCCTAGTTATTGTCCTTGTAAAGTTTGCAAACTCTTCCCATGCATAGTACAGTATTTAGGAAGTTTATTTTCCATATAGACGTTACCTGAAATCTTGATTTTCTTGCTTATGTGATGACATTAGAATATTTTCTGTGACTACGTTAGTCGCTCTTGTGCGCTATACATTTCCTTAGTTTATATATTGTGGCGGATAGCTGGGGCCCTCACCTGGCCTGGGTGCCCTGACTATAGAAGAACCAGGGGGGAGAGTATTTCCAGGACAGTTTCTCCTCTGGGCTGACAAGATGGCAGCCCCCTTGGTTTCCAGCGGGGCCTCCGTTCACGAACATAGTAACTCAACCCTGTTGGGGCCCGTGGCCGCTTCCAGGGGGCACATGGATGTTTTCAGGACCCTATTTGGCAGCACTTCCGCCATACTCGGAAGTGCTGCCGGAAGAAGCTCATTGGACACCTGGAGTCCTTCCGGGTGCCCTAAAACATGGGGCTAGTTGGTAGAAGTCATCGGCCAGAGTCGGGAGAAAGAGGACAAAGCCGATAGGAAGGACTGAAGGCGACGGTGAAAAGACTATGCTTGTTTTGTGTATGATGTTGTGCTGTGGGGAGCAGAGAAAAGCAGTCCCCGGCTGTAAATAAATCGTGTGCTGTGTGGACTTGAATTAGTGTCCTGTCTGTCTGTGATGTGGTGGGGGCGGCTGTACGTGCCTGGGTTATCACAATATATTTATATATATATATATATATATATATATATATATATATATATATAAAAAATATATATATAAAAAATATATATATATATATATATATATATATATATATATATATATATATATATATATATATATATATAAAAAATATGGAAGAGAAGGTCTGTGATACGGTTTGCATATTAGCAGCTGGAGATCCACAAAGGGAGAAAATGAATCACGTATCATAAAGTACTTTTTATTCCCGCGCTTTCAGCCCCTGCCAGAGACCTTTATCAGAGGATAATGCTTAGACATACAAGAATCAAAAGGTGATATATAACAAAAATTACGTGGGGGGGGGGGGCAGGGAAGTGGGGGGAGGACTAAGTCAGTGTGATCAGGAGGGGCTGAAAGCTCAGGAATAAAAACTACTTCATGATATGTGATTCATTTTCTCCTTTTGTGGATCTCCAGCTGCAAATCTATATATATAAAATCCCTATGTGCGTCCAGGTGTCCGTGTGTGGGTGTCTTCTGATGAAGTGCGCATGTGAGGCACGATATCACTGTCAGAGAAAGTTAGAGGCGTTTTACGGAAATACAAACCAGTATTACTGCGAGAGGAAATTAAAGGTACACAATACGGTGACGCATATTACAGCCACATACAAGCCAGTATTACTGTCAGAGGAGATTAGAGGCATATTACCGACGCGCACGCCTGTATTACCACCAGAGAAAATTAAAGGTATATTACGGACGTACAAGACGGTATCCTTCAATAAGGGCGCGCACAAAAAGGCGAGCCTCAAAAGGGTGACCTCAATTGGTCGCAGCGAATAAAGGCGCGCGTAAATAAAGATCTGCACCTTTGTTGCTCTTCACATATTCCAGAGCCATTTGAACTAAATTATCTACGAACGCCTTTATTCGCCGCGCTCAATTGAGGTCGCCCTTTTGAAGCTCGCCTTTTTGTGCGCGCCCTTATTGAATAGAGCCGTACAAGACAGTATTACTGTCACAGAAAATTAAAGACACACAATACACGGCGGCAGCCCACAAAGAACGGTCAGCTCAGCAAGTAGAAACCAACAAAAGAAAGGCTGAAAGAAAAAAAAATACGACCAACAAAAAGAATGAGGTTAAAGTCCCTTGCCATTTAATATAGACTGTTCCTACTAATGTTTATGCACTACTGTTCTAGCACCCGTTATTGTAACGGGCTAAATGACTAGTTATATATATATATATTAGACATTAAGCCTGTTACAATAACGGGTGCTAGAACAGTAGTGCATTCTCTTTGAGAATTTTCTTTACGCTCATTTTCCTGTTCCTCTATAGATCTATTTGCTCTTCTGAGTCTTTCTCTTTTAGCGATTTTCTGACGCTCATTATCTTTTTCTTCTTTTTTGGGTGGCATGTTGTTATTACATAGTCACAGTAATATAGGCTTGTATATTTTCTGTTACAGTAATATTGACTTGTATATGGCTGTAGTATGCGTCACTGTATTGTGTGCCTTTAATTTTCTCTGACAGTAATACTGGCTTTGATGTCCGTAATATGCGTTTAATTTTCTGTCCCAACAGTGGGCAATCAGCAGATTCTCCCCAGCAACTGATGTAATGTGTGGCGTGCAGTTGATAATCGTGCCTGTGGCGTCTCTCCAGCAAGTACTGTGCAGTTCCCCAGCAAGTATTTTAATCTGTGCTGGCGTGCAGCTGATTATTGTATATGTGGCATCTCCCCAGCAACGGATTTTATGTGTGCGAAAATAAATCTACTTTTAAAAGTCATCCTATTGTAATATCATGAAAATTCGTATATTTAGGAAAACACCTTCAACGACTGACACTTTACACTTTACCGGGCCAGGCTTCTTAATCGCAAATCTGACATCCTCAGAGTGAACACTTGCACAACCACAAACACTAATCCCACCTCTTTGGGGAAGCTGGTCTCCACGTCGCAGTACCCGACTGGATTTTTCGTGCCTTTTGTTTTAGGTCTTACCTCATTTCCAGAAATCTGATTGGATCAGCCGTGCGATATTTTATAGGTCCCGCCCTCTCTGTCTTGTGTGACGTGTGAGGCGGCCTTTGAAGCATCTGCTTTGAAGCATCGCACCGCGCCCTGCACATGCGCACTTCACCAGAAGACACACACACACACGGACACTGGACGCACACAGGGATTTTATTAAAGAGGATACTGTATATACTGTATATATATATATATATATACATATATATATATATATTAAAAAAAAAAATCTTGGGAGGGAGACGAGGGAGATGAGACGTGATCTTCTCGGAAGACACTTTGACGTCCCATGAGAAACACTTTAACGTGAGACAAAAGAACAACTGCTGTACAGGCTTTTAAATGATCGACGCACAGCGAGACAAGCAGAACATGCAGCTCGCCAGCAGTTGATCCCACCGCATCCAATTCCAAATATTGTTTTTACTAAAGTTTCAAAGTAAAAGTGAAAATAATATATATGTAACAAGTCCCATGAAAATGACAATCTCTTTAAATTGTATATCAAACCAAACCCGGGGGTGGGCGAGCAAAGAGAGCAGGGGGCGGAGCCCCCTAGTATTATAAAAGGACTTTCTCTGAGATAATTTCAACTTCCGTGAGAGATAATTTCAAATCTCGCGAGAAGAGACTTTTTGACAAGAGATTTTGACAAGTCCCGCCCTCCTCTCAAACATTTACAGCCACGCCCACGGTCCACTCACTTCTCATTCAAGTGAGTGCTATTGTCAGACACAGTTCCTGTGCTCTCAGCTCCAAGCGGGGCCACAAATAAAAGACAAAGAGAGTAGAAGACAAGGTAGAACGTCGTAAAGAGATTCACAAACGCTGGTGCGATACACATGCAGAGCAGGTTAGAGATTATGAAAGTACTAAAATTTGAAAGTCCCAAAAAACTGATAGTAAAGATCACATTAGTGCTAAATTACTTGTTACTTGGTGAAATAACGGAACAGCGAAAAGAGATTGAATATATGGACATAGGTGATAAGACAGAAGTATGTAGATATTGCTTGCCTTTAAAACTTGTAGATCATCTAATTCGTGTGGCCATCAGGGTAAAGTAGTGTTTCTTCTCAATGAAGAGGCCTATCCGCGAGAATTAAAGCATTTGTTGTTTGGTGAAACTGAAACTCACATATGCAAGTGGCAGAGACGCAAAGTGGCTGGCGCATAGCACAGGCCAGGGGGGTTGGCAGAGCCCCCTAATATACATATATATTTTTTTTTTTTTTTTATTTTATTATACTTTATTAATCCCAACGGAAATTACTTGGTTTTTCGCATACCCCTTGGGGTCAGAGCGCAGGGTCAGCCATTCTACAGCGACCCTGGAGCAATTGAAGGTTAAGGTTAATATGTGTACAGCATTGTGATGGGGTCCAGAAATGGTCACCGAGCAAAATTTGGAAAACCCATCCCATTTAATAAACAGAACAGTTCAAAACAAAAGAGAATGCTTCTGAGGCATTATAACTCCAGGACTCGGGATTCAAACAACAAAGTAAATATTTGTCTCTAGCTGTGGATTTGGTCAGTTTCCTCAGGTGTTCCGTCTTGTTGGATCATTTTTGCCAAAATAATGTATCCTTCCAGGCAGTCGGGGGTTTTTATAGTCTGGGAATTGTGAGGACTGGAGTTAGGTGCACTCACTGGGTGTTTTTTTGGTGCTGCGTAGCGAGAGAAAGAGAGAAGACAATGTTAGCGACAGCACCCCCTCTTGTCCCGGCTGGTTATTACATACCTCGACAGAGACTGTAAGGAGATTTTCTGACAATATTCTGTATATATTCACCTTAATAAAAAGGTAAGTTTGACTGTGTATCTGTGTGTCTGTCAGATTGGATATCTCTGGCATTCCAACAGATGGTGTTGTTATATTTCAGCCAGGATTGCCCCACTGGCTGGGATTCAAATTAATGTTTTATTAATGTTTTGGAAGTGTGCTAGGAAGTCGTTGTGTTTACTTGTGTTTATTGTTATTCTTTGATTTATTGGCTTGCTGGACCTTCTATTCTGTGTTTTGACCTTTCTTTGTATTCTGTGTTGGGACTCTTTGTTAGCAACTCCTTTATGTCTTTTGGTTCATTGGAGCTTCAAAGCATGGTAGAACATTTTCTGTGAAAAAAAAACAACTTTTTATTTTATTAAGATCCTGTGTTTGCCCCCATTACTAACCAGAGTTTGATGGTAAATCCCCCTACCTAGTGGACATTTTGGGAAGTTGTGTCCTTTGGGGCTCTCAGTTCACAACAGGTGCACCACAAACATTAGTAGTAATAAAATGCATTATATTTGTCATTTCAACAGGTGGTGCAACACAAATAGTAACACTGCCTGTACAAATCACATACCAAATGGCAAATAACATGTGTACTGCATTGGTCATTCCAATAGATGCTGTGATGCCCCATTTGTTGGAGTGACAAATGCAATGCACTTTGTTACTACATGCATTACAAACTACATTCCAGTAGATGGTGCACTGCAAATGTTAATACTGAGGTCTACGTTGATTATTTAGATTTCCACCCATCTGAAATGAGCAGCATAGCTAGTATACATAAAAAATGCTAAGGGCCATGTCCATCTGTCACGCGATTATTCATAAGCCACTAGGACTAGAACTTTGATCTTGGTCCTAATCGAAAGCTTGTAAAGTGATACATGCTGGTGTGGCAAAAAAAAAATGTAGCTAGCAGAAACCTTCTCAAAGTTGTGGGGGTCACTACTTTCTTATGGCAAATTGCATATGCAAACTGATCAAGAAGGTGACATTTCAATTAGATAAAGAACATCAACAACATCTGCTGAGCATGAGGAGAGTTGCATAAGCCAATTATATGATAGGAAGAAGAGGAATGAGAGTCTTCAGCATCTGCTGCACGACAAGCACATGAGGCATGGCTACGTCATGAGCTGCCATGGCTGGATCCTTGGTTTTGGGAATGTTGGATGTCCACATGCTTTTTAGAGACATTACAAATTTGTGATTGCTTTACTATGCACTAATCTCAGTGGATATTTTACGTATCGACCCTCTTTAGTGTAGCTAGATTTTTATTCAAGTAGACCTTTGCGTTAAGTTTCTTTTCTGAGTTCTGACTTCATTTGGCCTTCAACTTCATGTGTAACGATCCCTAACAAAGGCCCAGACGTAAACCTCATAGAACTTCAGTGGAGAGAAAAGAAGATAGATGTTGACAGGTGCTTCCCATCCAATCTAAGGGAGCCTGAGAGGCTCTGACAGGAAGAACGGGGCTAACTGCCCAAAATCCAGGTGTGCAAAGCTAGTAGAGAGACTTAGCCAAAAAGAAACAAAGCTGTAATTGATATCAAAGGGGCTTCTACAAAGTAGTGAATTGAGGGTCTGAATACTTCTATGAATGATTTTTTTTTATAAATTTGCAAACATTTCCTGGAAATTATGGGATACTTTGGGTAGATTAATGGTCAAAAATGGCCAATTCATCCACTTACAATTAGATCTGCACCACGATAAAGAGTGCTGAACTTGAAGGGGGTCTCAATATTTTCTAAATCCACTGTGTTAGTCTTCTGCTGCGACAAGGCGAGTTTATCTACTGGCTTTCCGAGAGCTTTGTGTTTTCAGCTTGATTCTCTTTGGCTTGTGTGTAGTGTGGCGTTTTGCGTTATGCTAAGGTTATTTACTTCTAAATTGTATCCAGCTTACTTTTCTGCGCTTACTTTAGCGATCAATCAAAATGCAGCAACGTCTGGTGTGCAACCAGCCGAGGTGGACACATATCACTTCACTTTTCAGATCATTACGCTGGCTCCCTGTAGCAGCACATTAAGCCTTCAGAACAGTCAATGGATTAGCATCTATAGATATAATGGAGCTTCTGATGATGCCACCTATGCGTGGTACTAAATCTCAGTCCATACTCTTTTCTTCTGTATCTTCTAGCTGGTGGAACAAGCTGCCCATCTCCATTCAGAATTCTGACTCCCTCCTTGTGTTTTAGAAGCATCTGAAGACCCTCTTGTTTGGCCAGTTCCTGGCTAACTGAGTGTTATGTTTTGCAACCTGGGAATTCTAAGGAGCCTGAGTTCTTTACTTGTTGTACCCTTCTTCCAAAACTTAATTGACTAGAAGTCACTTTGGATTAAATTGTCCACAAAAAAGAAATATTGTGAATGTCCAAGAAGGAGAACAAACCTTGAAAGAGCATAGTTTCTTACTTGGACGGGAGGCCAGAGTGGAAGGACAACTGGACGAAAAAACAACTTGGAATAATATGATGGTTTGGACCAGCAGAAGCTGGAAGATGGGAGCAGTTCCATTCCCCATACAGCAGGTGGCAGTGTTCCTCTTGTTTCTACCCAGTTGGGACACCCACAGGGGTGCTTGGGAGTCCCTGGGTCCCAGTAAACAGCGCTGACCTACTTTCCATATGACCTGGCTGTGCTTCCAAGTAGACACACTGTGGCACTGGAAGTATTCCCAGGTCCAGCTTGATATGGAGCACGGGGACTCATAGTTGGGATGCAGTGGGCAACGCTCAATTGGAGGACAGAAAGTGGAAGGAGAGAGAGAGCTCTTAGGAGCAGGTGGTGATACAGCACATTGCCGCAACCACCTGCTCAGGACCGCAGATTAGGACCCAAGTGCAGCCATACAACAGGTGACACCTCTGCATCACACTAGTTCAGATGGAACAGAACTGTGGGAGTTTTTTATGGTGGCTGGAGCACCAATTCTGCAGGTTGGAAGGCCTACATGCAGGGCTGGATGCAGATTAACGCCATTCTCAGGATGGAGCAATTGCAGGTTAAGGGCCTTGCTCAAGGGCCCAACGGAGTAGACAGTAGACTTCCGGCATTTATGGGATTTGAACCTGCAACTTTCCGAATACCAGTGCAGATCCTTAACCTCAGAGCCACCACTCTGCCCATATCGCAGGTAGAAAACATGAAACTGTAATTTCGATTCTGATTAAATTCACTTAGTTACAGTGAATTAGGAGGAGGTTAGGAGCAGGCCCTGATACAGCACATTGCCGCGCCCATCACATGACAAACCAGCTCAGGATCCCAGATTAGAACCCGAGTGCAGCCATGCAACGGGTGACACCTGTGACAGATTAAGGTCTCCGTGACCCTTTTAACCCTCAGACCACACGTCAGACACCAGGTAAAATCCAAAGATGAATATTTATTATAATAATAATGTGCACAAAGCACCACCTCTCCACAAATCTCCTAAATCAATAACCAATCAATAAACAATAACCAATCCTCCACACTCCCAGACGCGTTGCCACCCTTCCACCCAGCTCAGCTCACTGTCTGGGATTTCCCATGGTCCTTTAATAGTCCATGACCCGGAAGTGTTTGTCCCTCAGTCCATGTGACTTTCTATCACTTCTGAGTCAGGCAAAAACTTCTCTTTTTCTTCAGCCCGGAAGTATATCATTTCTTCCGTTTCCGTGAGTTGGAAATACTTCCAGGCTATATGGAAAATATAAATCTCTGGGCCTTCCTGCAGCGACTCCTGGCGGCCCCGACATTATCCAGCAGGGCTGTGTATTAAAACTCCATAGTCCATGATGCCCAGCTGGAATTCGAGGCATCTCCACGTTGCAAGGAGGACTCCATCTAGCGGCCTGGGGGATGAATGGCCGGCCATATCTCACACACCTCAGCACCACACTAGTTCAGAAGAAATAGAACAGTAGTTCAATTCTGCCACCAGGTTGGAGGCCTCACATTCAGGGCTGGATGGAGATTAACTCCATTCCCAGGATGGAGCAATTGGAGGTTAAGGACCTTGCTCAAGGGCCCAACGGAGTAGAGCCACTACTGGCATTTATGGGATTTGAACTTGCAACCTTCTGAATACCAGTGCAGATCCCTAGCCTCAGAGCCACCACTCTGCTCAAATCGTGCGTAGAAAACATGAAACTGTAATTTCGATTCTGATTAAATTCACTTAGTTACAGTGAATTAGGAGGAGGTTAGGAGCAGGCGCTGATACAGCGCATTGCCGCACCCATCACATGACAAACCAACTCAGGATCCCAGATTAGGACCCGAGTGCAGCCATGCAACGGGTGACACCTCAGCACCACACTACTTCAGATGGAATGGAACACTACAGTAGGAGGTTTATTTATGGTGGCTGGAGTGCCAATTCTGCCACCAACCCCTGCCGGTTGGATGGCCTACTTACAGGTTAACGTCATACCCAGGATGGGAGGACAGAAGGAGGAAGAATTTTTGTTCTGCATTGTGGTTTGTTCTTTGATCTTTTGCATGGGTGATTGTGAAAAGGTGTCATGGATAAGTACACCTTTTATTTTATCAAAGTATTGGGTTGGGCATTGCTGTGTCTGAGGTTTTTGGAGCTCCGTGGCATCCTCTGGTGGTTATAATGTACATGCCCACTTCACAAATGTCCACTTTATCCTTCCTTACGTGTGCTGAGCCTTTATAAAGTGTCAATGATGCTTTTGAGTGTGAGTGACAGTGAACTTGTTGCTGAATCTATTTTAGACTTCGTACAGCAAATCTCCCTCCAGACGGGTGGTGGTCTATTCAGCCACTTCCTGTCCTGTGCCCGTTGCAGCCCTAAATTTAGCAAAAGTGGACTCAGTAAATAAATGAATTGGATGGATTGTGAGGGGTGAGCCCTCCGCTCATCCCTTTCCAATCAAGCTGTTTCTTCACTGAGTGCCCCCAAACTGTCTACCCTGGGTGGGTTGGGTGTCGTCGAGAAGCAGGTAGGGTTGCTTCAGGTGACGTGCTCATCTCTTTCACGGTGGAGCCTTCCCATCTTCACCCTGCGTCTTCTTCTAGCTGTTTACAGGATGCTGGCGGCGCCCGGGCCCGAGCTTACTGTTTACAGTTGAGAAATCAAACCTGTCAACATTCTCATTGTTTAGCAGCGGAGCGGAACGCCGGGCTGACAGAGAAAGAGCCCCGCTGCTCGCAGGCATTGACAGGAAGGGAAAACAAGAGTCCATTAGCGCTAATGCGCCGAAGACGTCCGATGATGTGCAACACGTTGTTTACACTGATGAGCTGACCTTCATTTCATCTTCTGGGACACAACAAGGAGAGGAGGAGGAGGAGGAGGGAGGAGAAAGACAGGCGGGGGGGGGGGGTGGCGGGGGGTATCGGAGTTCAGCTGAGGCACAGATGATGTCGTCTACCCCTTTGATGGAAGAATTAATGTCTCAGTGTGGAGAACGCAGCGAGATACCTGCACATTACGAGGTGGGGGGGGGGGGGGGGGTTCTGCGGGGGGCTGGATCTGAGCTCCCTCTTCATGAAGGAGAAATAGGAAGCGACCTGTGGATCATACCGGCAGGGGGGGGGCAGACGCTGAGGTTTAATACGTAATGAGACGACCCGGTTAGTCTGACTTGCACCCTGCCAAGTCAAAGAAAGGCAGACGACTGCACTGAGCAGAACTTCAGGAAGCTCCGGTGACCCTGGTGGCTTCAGCAGCTGCCACCTTCCGCTGGTTATTTATGAATATCAATAATGCACAGAGTGAGGAGGGAGTGACGAGGGGGGACTTATGGGGTAGCAGTCGTCTCTGCTGAAGGCAGTCATGTGAAAAAGCAAGTACACCCCATGAGATGTTTTTGTTCTTTTTCAATATACAGTGCATATGGAAAGTATTCACAGCGCATCACTTTTTTCCACATTTTGTTATGTTACAGCCTTATTCCAAAATGGATTAAATTCATTTTTTTCCTCAGAATTCTGCACACAACACCCCATAATGACAACGTGAAAAAAGATTACTTGAAGTTTTTGCAAATTTATTAAAAATAAAAAAACTGAGAAATCCCATGTCCATAAGTATTCACAGCCTTTGCTCAATACTTTGTCAGTGCACCTTTGGCAGCAATTACAGCCTCAAGTCTTTTTGAATATGATGCCACAAGCTTGGCACACCTATCCTTGGCCAGTTTCGCCCATTCCTCTTTGCAGCACCTCTCAAGCTCCATCAGGTTGGATGGGAAGCGTCGGTGCACAGCCATTTTAAGATCTCTCCAGAGATGTTCAATCGGATTCAAGTCTGCGCTCTGGCTGGGCCACTCAAGGACATTCACAGAGTTGTCCTGAAGCCACTCCTTTGATATCTTGGCTGTGTGCTTAGGGTCGTTGTTCTGCTGAAAGATGAACCGTCGCCCCAGTCTGAGGTTAAGAGTGCTCTGTAGCAGGTTTTCATCCAGGATGTCTCTGTACATTGCTGCAGTCATCTTTCCCTTTATCCTGACTAGTCTCCCAGTCCCTGCTGCTGAAAAACATCCCCACAGCATGATGCTGCCACCACCATGCTTCACTGTAGGGATGGTATTGGTCTGGTGATGAGCGGTGCCTGGTTTCCTCCAAACGTGACGCCTGGCATTCACACCAAAGAGTTCAATCTTTGTCTCATCAGACCAGAGAATTTTCTTTCCTATGGTCTGAGAGTCCTTCAGGTGCCTTTTGCAAACTCCAGGTGGGCTGCCATGTGCCTTTTACTAAGGAATGGCTTCTGTCTGGCCACTCTACCATACAGGCCTGATTGGTGGATTGCTGCAGAGATGGTTGTCCTTCTGGAAGGTTCACCTCTCTCCACAGAGGACCTCTGGAGCTCTGACAGAGTGACCATCGGGTTCTTGGTCACCTCCCTGACTAAGGCCCTTCTTCCCTGATCGCTCAGTTTAGATGGCCGGCCAGCTCTAGGAAGAGTCCTGGTGGTTTTGAACTTCTTCCACTTATGGATGATGGAGGCCAATGTGCTCATTGGGACCTTCAAAGCAGCAGAATTTTTTCTGTAACCTTCCCCATATTTGTGCCTCGAGACAATCCTGTCTCAGAGATCTACAGACAATTCCTTTGACTTCATGCTTGGTTTGTGCTCTGACATGAACTGTCAACTGTGGGACCTTATATAGACAGGTGTGTGCCTTTCCAAATCATGTCCAGTCAACTGAATTTACCACAGGTGGACTCCAATGAAGCTGCAGAAACATCTCAAGGATGATCAGGGGAAACAGGATGCACCTGAGCTCAATTTTGAGCTTCATGGCAAAGGCTGTTAATACTTATGTACATGTGCTTTCTCAGTTTTATTATTTTTAATAAATTTGCAAAAACCTCAAGTAAACTTTTTTCATGTTGTCATTATGGGGTGTTGTGTGTAGAATTCTGAGGAAAAAAATGAATTTAATCCATTTTGGAATAAGGCTGTAACATAACAAAATGTGGAAAAAGTGATGCGCTGGGAATACTTTCCGGATGCACTGTATGTGGATATCAAGATCTGATATTCTTTTAAGCAGTATCTTTAATTACAAATGAATGTATCTGTTATGGATGTTGTTTTATCTTGGTAGAGTAATATATTGCTCTACTTTCCCCTATTGTATTATTAATAAGTAGCCTTTGTCAGAATGCCTAATCCCACAGACTTACGACTGTGTATAAGGTATTATAGTATATAATTTATTCCCACCTTCCCTTCTATATCTTTAACCTCAGGCAATTAGGTTTAGTAAAAAGACAAGCAGGAGTTAAGTTACACATAAAATAATGTATTATTGATAATATTCATAAATAATAACAATATGCAAAGTACATTTGAATATTGGCAACCATACAACCTGATTAAATGGTGATGTGTAGTTCAGGTGGCACACAGACTTGTAGTTATCTAAAATGTCTCTAGTTAAGGCATCATTGGTGCTCAGCTTTCTTCAGAACAGGCCGTATGCCTGTTCCAATATGGCTGCCGAGATGTGGTCTCCATTGTGTTGTCCTTTCAGTTCATGGTGTGATGGTCTTCATCAGATGTTAGTAAGAGAGAGATAATGTGGTTGACCAAGCAGATTTATAGATGTTCTGTCCAACCCCTACAGCCAATAGGACGTCATGGTACTTAAAAGCTTCTGAACCAAGCCAGTTCCAAATAGCCTTAATTCAGACCAACGGGGGAATACAACATCTTAAAACCTGCCACCCCCCCAAGACCATATGTCGTTATGGCTTTCTTGCGGGGGCTTGAAAGACTTTAGCAGAGAAACACTCGCCAAACTGGTTTAGGGCACACCTCCCCAACTCTGTCATAAAATTTAAAGAGACCCATTCCTGGGTTAAACATGAATGCTTCTCACTAATGTAACATTGCTTTGCTTAAATTACAAATAAAGAGATACAAAATATTTATCAACTTATATGCAAAATCTTACATCATAACAGATGTAGTGAGAAGTCAAGCAAAATGACACCTTTCATTGATTACAACATACATGCTTTTGAGGCAACTCGGGCCCTTTCTGCAAGGGTGTGCTCTGGCGCACATAGTTTAAAATATTAAATACTAGCCGTTCCCCACGGCTCCACCCTCATAGTAGTAAAACAGGACAAACTTTAAAAATCAATAAACAAACAGGTATCGCTAGCTGAGCGGAGGCAAGATACGCTCCAAAACATGGCCAGAGGTAGACCGACTGAAACAGAAGCTGGCGCATGAGTGAGTCCCTGATCCAGCTCCCCACTCCTGACGTCACGCTTCTCCCTCCCCTCGGTCCGCAGCCTTTCTTTCAGATTCCTGCAAGCGAACTATGATACTCAATGCTATAAGAGAAGTCATCAAATCAACTGGAATGTTCAAGCAAATTCTAGAAAAAAACCCAGTTTAAATCCGTTAAGTAGTTCTCTTGTGAAAAGTAGACGGACAGACAGACAGGTAGACGTTGGATTTTATATATAGAGAGACAAGCCGTCCCCCGCGGCTCCACTCGTGTATTAGTGAGGAAGGCCCTGCCCGGTTCACCACACCTGACATCACATTTCCCCCTCCCCTTGCCCCGCAGCCTCTGTCTCGGATTAGCGCAAATATTTCGCTCCTGCAAGTGAACTGTGATTCTTAGCGCGATGAGAGAAGTCGCAAAATCAACCAGAATGTTCAAGCAAATTATAGAAAAAAAAACCCTGATCTAAATCCATCAAGTAGATCTCTCATTCGCTAGTTAAGCGGAATTAAGATACGCTGAGGCAGACACATTAGTGAGGAGGGCCCTGCCTCCCTGGCCCGCAGTGTCTCTTGGATTCACACAAATAAATCGGTACCACAAGCGAACTCTGATACTGACAGAAGTCGCAAAATCAAATTAAATTTTTTAGCAAATTATAGAAGAAAACCCGATCTAAATCCGTTAAGTAGTTCTCTCATGAAAAGCGGACAAACATACAGACAGACAGACAGACGTTGGATTTTATATATATAGAAATAATTTTAAATTGATCGTGACCGGCTCAGTCATTTCCCTAATAAACATATCAGTTTACTTTTCTAAAAAATAGATTCATTTCTATTATGTGCTATAAGAAATTTTAATAAAATGTATTAAAAACAATCCCATTCATTAATCAAACAAATAACAAGGTTTTCCAATAAGGGCCTTTTTAACTTAAACTCCCCACCGAACTATACCCTAAAACAATTAATAAAAGAGGGATAGCCTTCAATACTTTTTTTTTTCAAAAAAGACTTACAAAATGTGCAATACAGTAATCCCTCCTCCATTGCGGGGGTTGCGTTCCAGAGCCACCCGCGAAATAAGAAAATCCGCGAAGTAGAAACCATGTGTTTATATGGTTATTTTTATATTGTCATGCTTGGGTCACAGATTTGCGCAGAAACACAGGAGGTTGTAGAGAGACAGGAACGTTATTCAAACACTGCAAACAAACATTTGTCTCTTTTTCAAAAGTTTAAACTGTGCTCCATGACAAGACAGAGATGACAGTTCCATCTCACAATTAAAAGAATGCAAACATATCTTCCTCTTCAAAGGAGTGCGTGTCAGGAGCACAGGCTGTCACAGAGATAGAGAAAAGCAAACAAATCAATAGGGCTGCTTTTATGTATGCGAAGCACCGCGGCACAAAGCTGTTGAAGGCGGCAGCTCACACCCCCTCCGTCAGGAGCAGACAAAGTGAGACGGAGTTTGTTTTTCAATCAAAAATCAATACGTGCCCTTCGAGCTTTTAAGTATGCGAAGCACCGTGCAGCATGTCCTTCAGGAAGCAGCTGCACAAAAGATAGCAACGTGAAGATAATCTTTCAGCATTTTTAGACGAGCGTCCGTATCGTCTAGGTGTGCGAACAGCCCCCCTGCTCAATCCCCCTACGTCAGGATCAGAGAAACTCAGCGCAAGAGAAAGAGAAAAGTAAGCCGGGTAGCTTCTCAGCCATCTGCCAATAGCGCCCCTTGTATGAAATCAACTGGGCAAACCAACGGAGGAAGCATGTACCAGAAATTAAAAGACCCATTGTCCGCAGAAACCCGCGAAGCAGCGAAAAATCTGCGATATATATTTAAATACAGTATGCTTACATATAAAATCCGCGATGGAGTGAAGCCGCGAAAGGTGAAGCGCGATATAGCGAGGGATTACTGTAAATCGATTTTTAATTTTTTTTTTTAGAAAAATCATAAAAAGTGCTCTTAAACATCTTTATATATAATACGCTACCGAGGCTGTTCGTTTGTCTGTCCAGCATTTTAAATCACCTGTAGCTCGCAAACCGTTTCACCTATTGACCTGAAATTTGGTACACATATACTACGTGATGTCTACTATCCGCTTCTGGGGTGATGATTTTTATTACTGTTTTTATTTTTATTTTATTTTACTGTAGAATCAACTCTCGGCAGCGCGCAGCAGGGCGGCCGTGCGGCGCATGCATACGGGTGCCGTTCTCTTCCCTACCACCTTCCCATCACTTCCCCTACCTCTTCATATATTAAATCATTCTTGAGGCAGACTGAAGACTTAAGTGCCAGCTTAAGTGAAAAATTAAGAAAAACGTACTAAGTAATTACAACACAAAAACTAACTTAATTAGTTTAAACATGAAAAGATGCCAATGAAAGAAGAGAAGCAGCGGGCCGCTAAGGTAGAGAAAAGAAGAGCTGCTCAGGAAACAGCAAATGCATCAACTTCTGAGCAAACGAATGTTAAACATACAGAGAAAGAGGATGAAAACTAGGAATGCCCAAGTCAGGTGTATTCACTGCACGTTATCATGCAGTGTACAGTTACTGGTAAATTATAAAACAGGAGTTAAAATAGGGTTAAAAAAATAAAAGCCCAATTATACATTAAAATTCGGGCTCTATTTCCAATTTTTTAAGATTATGGTTTTCTGTAAAACTATAAGAGCCACTTTGCGCCTCTGCTGCTCGCATTGTGAACAGGGTGGCTGAACGCACCCCAAGGAGATGCGGACTCTCCTCTGAAACCCCCTCTTAAATGGTGATACAATGGGAAAAAAATACAGTTTTTTATTACCTCCTCTTTGCTCGATCACCTGCTGCACTTGATCATTTCAAAGCCTGTACAGCAGCTGTCCTACTCTTTGTCTTTTATTTCTGGCCCCGGGCGTACTTAAATCTCCTGGCACAAAGTCTCGTCTCGTGGGACGCAAGTTCTTGATAATTTTTACTTTATAATTTAAAAACAGAATAAGAATCTGAAAATCTAACAATGTCACATTAAAATTCGATAAATTCTGAAAAGAATGATACCAAACATATATATGTAGGTTTTAAAATAAGCCCGATTTAAAGTGTGACAAACAAACATGACATAAAAACGTCACGTAAAATCGTTGCACAAAATCGTTGCACTTTTAGGCTTAGGATTTTATATATAGAGAGAGTAGATATAAAATTAAATAAATAAATAGGGAAATCTCTTTAACCTTAGGTCCCAGAAAGTGTCACTTTAACTTTAGGAACCCTTTTACTAATTTTTAGTTAAGGGTAAAGGGAATATTATGCAACTACTGAGTTTAAAGAAAAAAATAGAAAAGGAACATCCCTTTAACTTTAGGGTCCAGAAAGTGTCATGAAATTAAAAAAAAAAAAAGAACATTTGACTTATAATTTATTCACTGAAAAATGAACAGTTATGCCATCTCCATCCGTGGCTCTAATAGCTGGTGTGGCCCCTTCAAGTCTCTGACATTGACTGGGAGAACGTTTCTGTCTTTTCCCCCATGCAGATTTCTTTCAGCTGTGTGATGTTTGAGGGGGTCTCTTGTGTGCACAGCCAGTTACAAATCCCCCAATCATCTCGATAGGATTTAGATCTGGGCTTTGACTTGGCCATTCCCAAACCCTCCAATCTCTTTCTTTTTAGCCTTCTGGTTCTGCTGCTGGTCTTCTGGTACCCCTTTCTGGTACAAACATGGCCCCCTGGTACTTCACAGCATCTCAATATGAGCTTTGACTTGGCCATTCCAGAACCCTCCATTTCTTTCATTTCAACCATTCCACGGTGATGTTACTGGTATGCTTAGAGTTATTGTGATTGCCACAAGTAAGGTCCACTTTTATTTGAGCTTCAGTCTTCTGACAGATGGTTTCATATTATCGTCTAACAGCTTCATGCTTCAGTGAAGAATTCATAATGGATTTTATGATGGTAAGCTGCCCAGGCCCCACTGCATTAAAAGAGCCCCCAAAACCAGAGCATTTCCATTACCATGATCTGTGGTGGCTATGAGGTTCTTCTGGTCAAATGCTGTCTTTTATTTTCATCAAACGTGTCTTGGGTACCACACAGTATCCTCTTCTGGTTCTGGCACTGGTCTTCTGGTACAAACATGGCCCCCTGGTACTTCACAGCATCTCAGTCTGGGTTTTGATCGGCCATTCCAGAACCCTCCATTTCATTAACTTCAGCCATTCCATGGCAGCTTTACTGGTATGCTTAGGGCTATTGCCGTGTTGTAGGGTCCACTTTTATTTTAGCTTCAGTCTTCTGACAGATGGTTGATGGTTTCATATTATCCTCTAACAGCATCTTCTTTCAGTGAAGAATTCCTAGTGGATTTTATGATGGTGAGCTGCTCAGACCCTGCTGCAGCAAAACAGCCCCAAAACCAGAGCAATTCCACTACCATGCTTTGTGGTGACTATCAGGTTCTACAGGTAAAATGCTGTCTTTTGTTTTCATCAAACACGTCTTCTGGTACCACACAGTATTGTCTTCTGGTTCTGGTACTGGTCTTCTAGTACCCCTTTCTGGTACAAACATGGCCCTCTGGTACTTCATAGCATCTCAGTCTGGGTTTTGATCGGCCATTCCAGAACCCTCCATTTCTTTCTTTTCATCCATTGCTTGGTGGGTTTCCTGGTATGTTTAGAGTCATTATCAATTTGTAAGGTCCACTTCGGTCAAGCTTCTATCTTCTCCCCAGTGGTCTCACATTATCCGTATGTGTCCTCAGGTACAATAAAGTATGCCAAGTGGATTATATAACAGTGAGCTGCCCACGCCCCAATTCATAATAATTCCACCACCATGCTTTACAGTTGGTATCAGGTTCGTCTACTCAACTACTATCTTTATTTTTTACCCAACGTGCTGAATGACTTTGTTTTTTTCTTATCTGTCCAAGCACCTTGTTCCAGAGGTCCTGGACATTGCCCAAGTGTTCATGGGCAAACTTTCATTTTGCCCTGATGTTCTTTCTGGACAGCAAAGCTTTCTTGCACCCTCTTTCTAATGTTGGATTTTGACATCAATGGTCATAAGGGCCACCTGTAGGTCCCGTGATGAAATTCTGGTGTCCTCACACACCTTTTGTGTTCTCTTCTCAGTCTCACATTGCTGGGATGGCCTGGCCTGGACAAGCTGTCAGTTATTTGAAATCTCCTTTACTTGTAGATGATCTTCCAGGCAGTGAAATGGATGGTTTCCAATTGTCAGGTGGTCTTTTTTTTAATCATTTCCCACAATCTGAGGCATCTAGAAGGCCTTGATTCTGAAGGCCTCAGAGAGCTCTTTCAGTCCAGGCATGGTGACAACACATACTTCTGTCCAAACTGAATGTCTGAGGTTTAGATAAGACAGCTTGAAATGAGAGCCCCTCTAATGAGGGTCTCATCATTAGTAACTGACCTGGTGCACCTGATTATAATTTTAACTTTTTGAGGTTATAATGAGTGTAGTGGGTGGACTTTTTCCTTGTGTAAAATTTGCATTTATGTTTATTTAATTTATACAATGGACTACAACGATATAAATGTGGCCTGATGCTTGTTATCTATATAATTATATGTCCACAAATGAAAGAAAAAACATTTCATGGGGTGTACTTACTTTTTCACATGATTGTATATTACAAGACAGACAAAGAAGAAGGTTGTGGGCTGCATATGGGGTATCCTATTACTGATGACACCCGACTCCCTTCATGCGGTGGTGTCCAATTTCTTTTCCAAATCCCATAAGCCTTTTCTCTCATTCACTTAATGCTAAAATAAACAAAAACAGAAATCACCAAATGACACGCAGACTACTGTCACCAATCACCATTGCAATGCAGAGTATCAGCCTCACATAATTTAAACGTCATAAGTGAAAATCCACACACCCATAAACCCACATAACCCGTGGAATTCTACTGAGCAGCACATGAGGTGAAGAAATGTGGAAAAACGAAGCAAAATGACATACAAATCGTAACAGCGGCGTGTTCTGCCACTGGCCCCGTAGAAATTCTGCTTCTTATTACTCTGAGATGCTGAGGACTTTCATCTCGTGAACATTGCGCTTCACATTAAATTTCCTTTCTGTTTTATTCTGGTTATCTTTTATCTGTTTTTCATAACACCTTCAGATGGGCCCATTCTTTTTTTCATGTTTCTATATTCATTTCAGTGTATTTTATTTAGTAGGAAAATGAATGGCTTTTCTCTGGGAAGGATAAGATTGAATGTGACTTTCAGACTGTTGTCCAGATGGCTCATGTGTGACTCTCTCTACTGAATACGCATTAGGCTAATCGTGCGACATATCGTCTGAACTCAGCTCTGGGGAAGGCCAGGGTGGGGAATTAGGCCTTTGTTTGTAATTTTTCATTCTTTGCTTCCACGACCTACACATTCATATCACCAATCTGGGCAAATGGTAACTTAAAAGAAAACATAAATGAATTTGAGTCAAGACCTCTAATGTTATAAAGATGCCAAGTTAGATAAACTTACAAAATATGGCTGAAAGCAGTGAAAAGTTATGAACTGCACATCTACTGTATTGTTATTGACATTAAAAAGTGACGCTTGACTGGTCTTGAGCTTTTCCTTAAAGCTTTGTTTGCCAAGCCGCTCTCAGGGAGCATAATCAGGAGAAGACATTCATCTGTCTGTTCGTCTTGTGAATTTCCCCTTGGGATTAATAAAGTGTCTATCTATCTATCTATCTATCTATCTATCTATCTATCTATCTATCTATCTATCTATCTATCTATCTATCTATCTATCTATCTATCTATCTATCTATCTATCTATCTATCTATCTATCTATCTATCTATCTATCTATCTATCTATCTATTGTAATAAGAACACAAAGAGAGACCATTAAGTTTTGGGGCAGCTAGGTGGTCCTCGTATAACTGATAATTGAATAAACAAAAAAACACACAACTATGTCTTCTCAAATACAAGTCAGAATATTGACTGAAGCCATCATGGAGGGAGATGTTTTTCAGGATGACAAAGCAGAAGAGGTGGAATCAGGAGGACAGAAACCAAAACTGATGTCATATGTGGTTTGTTCATTAATCATCCATTTTTCAGAGAGAGGAACAGAAAACACAATTCTCAACAGGGCCAACCCCTGACTTGGACTGTTATTACCATTAGACAAGCTCTGAAGTTGTCTCCCTACTGCCCATGTGTGGCATTATCTATCTATCTATCTTACAGTACCTTTTCTATCTATCTATCTATCTATCTATCTATCTATCTATCTATCTATCTATCTATCTATCTATCTATCTATCTATCTATCTATCTATCTATCTATCTATCTATCTATCTATCTATCTATCTTACAGTACCTTTTATATCTATCTATCTATCTATCTATCTATCTATCTATCTATCTATCTATCTATCTATCTATCTATCTATCTATCTATCTATCTATCTATCTATCTATCTATCTTACAGTACCTTTTCTATCTATCTATCTATCTATCTATCTATCTATCTATCTATCTATCTATCTATCTATCTATCTATCTATCTATCTATCTATCTATCTATCTATCTATCTATCTATCTATCTTACAGTACCTTTTCTATCTATCTATCTATGTTGTGGGTGGTTCCCCACTTCAGCCCAATAAAGGTGGAGGGTATCCCACTATGCCTTGTGGTTAATTGTGAATGTGCTGAGGAGTTGGTGACTTTTTGTGTCTTTT
This sequence comes from Erpetoichthys calabaricus, assembly GCF_900747795.2. Classification (NCBI taxonomy): domain Eukaryota; kingdom Metazoa; phylum Chordata; class Cladistia; order Polypteriformes; family Polypteridae; genus Erpetoichthys; species Erpetoichthys calabaricus. The sequence goes on from NC_041401.2 coordinate 182,309,482, forward strand.
GCTGTGCTTTGTGCTTTTTGTGATTTTCTGCTGTTTTATTGACTTATGTGCTTTGCAACTCCAAGACATGACACTTTAGATATAAAAAATGCACTATATGATAGATAGATATGGGAGGGTACTATTTAAGATTGACATATTGTATCAAGTCCTGTGGTGGGTTGGCACCCTGCCCAGGATTGGTTCCCTGCCTTGTGCCTCGCTGCATGGAGTTTCCATGTTCTCCCCGTGTCTGCGTGGGTTTCCTCCCACAGTCCAAAGACATGCAGGTTTAGTGCATTGGCGATCGTAAATTGTCCCTAGTGTGTGCCTGGTGTGTGTGTGCCCTGCGGTGGGCTGGCGCCCTGCCCAGGATTTGTTCCTGCCTTGTGCCCTGTGCTGGCTGTGATTGGCTCCAGCAGACCTCCGTGACCCTGTGTTAGGATATAGCAGGTTGGACAATAACTGACTGACTAACAATATATGGGATTGCAGTGTTGCCCCAAACCTTTATCTGTCTTTGTCGTCTCTCTCTCTCTCTCTATACTGTATATACTGTATATATACAGGTATATATATATATATATATATATATATATATATATAGAGAGAGAGAGAGAGATATCCTGCTAAAAAAATAAAGTCACACTTTTGAATCTGAGTAGAGCATCAAGTCAATGAAACTTGTGGGCTATTGATCTGGTCAGTTTAGTAGCAAAGGGGCTTGTTAATCAGTTTCATCTGCTTTGGTGCACTAGAGGGGCAACAATGAGACGACCCCCAAAACAGGAATGAATGTTTTAACAGGTGGAGGGAGGCCACTGACATTTTTCCCTCCTGATCTGTTTTTTCGCTCGTTTTGCATTTGGCTATGGTCAGTGTCCTTACTGGTAGCATGAGGCCATACCTGGACCCTACAGAGGTGGCACAGGTAGTCCAACTTCTCCAGGGTGGCAGGCACATCAATATGTACCATTGACAGAAGGTTTGCTGTGACTCCCAGCACAGTGTCAAGGGCATGGAGGAGATTCCAGGTTACAGGCAGTTTCTCTAGGAGAGCTGGACAGGGCCCCTCGTAGAAGGTCCTTAACCCATCAGCAGGACCCACCGGTATCTGCTCCTTTTTGAAGGAGGAACAAGATGAGCACTAGCAGAACCTACAAAATGACCTCCAGCAGGCCGGCCACTGGTGTGAATGTCTCTGACCATACAATCAGAAATAGACTTCATGAGGGTGGCCTGAGGGCCCGACGTCCTCCAGTGGGCCCTGTGCTCACTGCCCGCCTGGCACTGTGGAGCGCAATTGGCATTTGCCATAGAATACCAGAATTGGCAGGTCCACCACTGGCGCCCTGTGCTTTTCACAGATGAGAGCAGGTTCACCCTGAGCACATGTGACAGACGTGAAAGGGTCTGAAGAAGCCGTGGAGAACATTATGCTGCCTGTAAAATCGTTCAGCATGACCGGTTTGGTGGTGGGTCAGTGATGGTATATCTGGGGAGGCATATCCATGGAGGGACGTATAGACCTCTACAGGCTAGACCACAGCACCTTGACTGCCACTAGGTATTGTGATGAAATCCTTGGACCCATTGTCA
>NC_041401.2:182313559-182413559 GCF_900747795.2 Erpetoichthys calabaricus
TGTGGGTGTGTTTGTGTGTGTCCTGCGGTGGGTTGGCACCCTGCCCAGGATTGGTTCCTGCCTTGTGCCTTGTGATGGCTGGGATTGGCTCCAGCAGACCCCCGTGACCCTGTGTTCGGATTCAGCGGGTTGGAAAATGGATGGATGGATGGATGGATATATATATATATATATATATATATATATATATATATATATATATATATAGTGATAATAACTGAGACCAGACATCGTGAAAAAGGTTTGGGGCAGACACCCATATAATTTCCTTGGCTGCAAAAGGCTTTTTAGAGTAGATCAGAGTGATTCCTTCAAGTCCAAGATAGAACTGACACATTGATGTTAAGATGGCGGCTTTAAAGGCCTGTATGGAAAGTGACATCTTTGTAGGTGCCAGAAGTGACATCTTCTGTACGGAAAGTGACATCATCAAAAGGGGCCGTTCCTGGAAGTGATGTCATCGAAGGCCTCAGACCCAGAAGTGAAGTCTTCTGCGCCGGACTTTACATCATTAAAGGCCCGGAACCAGAAGTGACGTCTTCTGAGGCACCGGAACCTGGTAGGATTTCTCAGGGAAGGTCTGCAGGGAATTGAGAAAGACAGTCAGTGCACCCCGCCACCCCTGGTCGGATGTGGTATTACTGTTATTTGAGCCCTTTAGCTGCCTCCTACTCACACGTGTGTGACAATATATATATATATATATATATATATATATATATATATATATATTATATATATATATATATATATACTGTATATATACAGGTATACTATATATATGTTATATATATATATATTTGTAGTACGTATATAGCTGGGCTTTTTATTGGTTTATTGATTTTTGTTTTATGGTTACCATATAAAAGGGAGTATGATTTTAAAATGTATGACAGACAGAACGGATCTATAAAAAGTCTATTAAAAATGCATCTCTTGTGGCTTTGGCACGTCTACTCCCATTTGTTAAATGTTCGTTGAAAAGCTGAGCTTCTTTTCTGAAGTCTTGCACAGTACAATGTGGTAAAGAAATTAAACGTATTTCTATTTTACCAGCTAGGCTCTGATTATTAGGTTTTACAGGCAGAATTAGAAGTTTTCCTTTTTAAGTGGCTTTCATTTATATTTTTATTATGAGAGGCTTTTAAGGTCACCTGAAAGTAAGAGCTGAAATGACTGAAAAGCCAGTTTACTGATTCCCGTGGAATTAAAAGGAAAGCTAAATAAAGGAATGGTAATTTTTTCTTTTTTTTTTATAATTTTGAAATTACAAACGCACACCGATTCAAGTTGTGTCCCATTTCCCACTCCCTCTCCGGTGGCCCTGATTTATATGTAGCGTGATTTTTTCTTAACGTCTGACGCTTTTGAATGTGTCTGTGAACACGCTCTAATTGTGTGACACCTTCAGAGGTTGTTTTTACACAATTGTAAAATTTGCTTCCTTTCAACAAAACACATCCAAAGCTTCAACCCTAAGTAAAGGAAATATTTCAAGCCCCTAAAGGTGGCGCAGATACTTTGGATTCATAACATTCTTCAGGTAGCACTCTAGCTGTTTTTAGTCTTCTTCATGGACTTGGTATTTTCTCCCTGTGTTCTTATGTACTTCCAAACATGGCCCAGAGTCCTGCTGTTAGTCTAACTGGAGATTGTCAAGCGTTCACATTGATGAAGTGGTGAGTGCAATCCAGGACTGGTGCATAGGACATGAAGAAGTGGCCTTAGAAAATAGAGAGCTCGGGGTAGATGTGTGGTGAGCTTCGAGGTTGGGATAATTGCTTCATTAACAAAAACATTTTATATACTGGCTTTAATATAATATACTAGGGGGCTTTGACCCCTGTTCGCTTTGCTCGTTAACCCCCCAGGCCTGCGCTACACGCCAGCCACTTTGCGTCTCTGCCGCTCGCTTATGTGGGTTTCACTTTCACCAAACAACAAATCTTTGAATTCTCGCGGAAACGCCTCTTCATTGAGAAGAAACACTACTTTTCCCTGATGGCAATACAAATTAGACAATCTACAAGTCTCCGACTTAAAGTTTTAATACGATATTTTTTCACTGTTCCATTAGTAATAATTTCCATTTGTTTGCACAAATGCGATCTTTACTATTATTTTTTTGAAACTTTCAAATTTTCGTACTTCCATTATCTCTAACCTGCTCTCCATGTGTATCGTGCCAACGTTTTTGAATTCTTTACGACATTCTACTTTGTCATCTACTCTTTGTCTTTTATTTCCGACCCCAGCCGTGGTTAAATCTCTTGGCACAAAGTCTCGTCTCATGGGACATGAAAGTATCTCTCTGAAAAAGTCACGCCTCTTCCTAGGCTAAAATGTCTTGTCTCATCTCAGGATTTTTTATTATAATAGATATATATATATACATATACGTATATATATATTGCTTCTTTTATGCTCATTTTATGGAGCTTTGCCAGAATGACCATTGGGTTCTTGGTCACCTCTCTTTCCATGGCCGTTTTCCTCCAATTGCTCAGCTCTGCGGAGAGTCTTGGTTCTCCCAGGCTTCTTCCTTTTAAGAATTATGGAAGCTACTGTGCACTTGGGAACCTTCAGTGTTGCATGGAATTTTGTGTAGCCTTCCCCAGATCTGTGTGTCGACACAAGCCTGTCTCCAAGCTGTGCAGGCAGTTTCTCCAGCCTCACGGCTAGATGTTTACTCCACTGTTGGACCCTCTTCTAATCACCTCCAGTAAAATGAAATGACCACAGGTGGATTCCAAACAAGGAGTCCAATGAGGATGAATAGAATGGGATCCACCCTGAAGCAAATGTCAAGTGTCCTAGCAAAGGGGCTCGATAGTTGTGTCAATGGGAGATATTTATTTTTAAGAAATTTGCAAAACTTTCAAAAATCCGGTGCTCGCTTTATGATTCTGGGGTATTGAGTGTTGGTTGATGAAGCAGTAAAATGAATTGAAACAGTTTTAGCACACAACTGCAACATAGCAAAATGCGAAAAAATGTGAAGGGGTCTGTATTATCGTGAATTTTGTGAGATTTACCAGTAGTGTTTATTGGGTCCGTCTACTCTCGCGCTTGACAATTAACACACACACAAAAATAGCAATCCCATCAAGGCGAAATCTCGAGTGGTGCCAGTTGACAGTGATTCCCAATATTCTGCATAAGATTTTAGGGATCCACTATCGGCAGCTCTAACAAACAAGCGGTTGTCGTCGCAACACACAGAAAAGTGTAGCTCTTTTGGTTGTATGCCACTTACTAACTAAACTACATCTGCCATTTACTGCAGTTGTTCTCATTATTCAAGAGAGACCTTGATAACCTTAGTAAACCCTGTGAATGACGAAGAAGCCATCTAACTACACATACAACCCTTTTATGAATTTCATCACTCTTGACAAACTATAGGAAAATATAAAAAGCAACGTAGGATTTATTAATGTATAGCAATACCAAATAGAGGAAAATGTAATAGACAATAAAAGAGATTTCTGAGTATAAACAGTTTTGGATAAGCTTACAGAAAATTGTAAGTGTCGGAGGTGGGTGTTGTCCTGGATGACTTTTGATTTAGCCATCTGTGTTATTCAGAGGTTACATTTTCTGAATTCCCTGTCTCTTATATCTCTGACGTCCCCCTTCTGTCATTGTTTATTTCTTATTTGTCCCTAAGACGAGCTATATTTAAGTTAATATGCACACATGGGGCATCGGGACATGTGACTTTGCACACGTTTGACTGGCCGTCTCATCCTGATGACCAATGACTCTGATCAAAGTGTGAGATTTTTTACTTGCCTCCACACTCCTTCCTTTCCTAAGCTGTAAACTAACTCAGTCATTCCTCATCCTATGGCATCCATCCGCTCACAGATTATAAATGAATTAAAACAGGTTCTGCGGCATCTGTGCTTATTTCACATACCCAGGTCATGAAGTAATTGAAGAAGAAAGTGAGTGGAACAAATGAATAAATCACTAGTATGATACAAAAGGATGCTTGCAATGCCCATATAGAACCGTAAATTTAGTTTATCCTGGTTGGTTTGAGCAAAATATTGAACAGGGTCCAAGTAGATTGCCTCTACCTCATTGTGTTATATGCACTGATTTGATGAGTTCCAGAGGCAGAAGACAATGGTCGGTTTAGGTAAGAAAGTCTGCACCCCACAAAATGACATCAGCAGACGGTTGCTCATTCTTGACCAGTTTTTCTGATTCCTTTCTGGATTCCGCCCTTCAACTGGTGACTGTCCCGAGCAGTGGATACTTGGGCCGCAAATCACATCCAAGCAGTAAAACATCCAAGTCAGAAAAGCAGACAATCAACTTGTCAGCCGGTGACTCATCGTGGAGATTCACGGCTTACAGTATGTGCGCTGTAATGATGTGACATAAGCTGCTGTAGCGTCCAGACGAATCAATCAAACAGAAGAAGGTGCTCTTCTGTAACTAACCATTGGCTGGTTTTATTTTTGGTCTTTTAATGCTCCCGTTGCCTGCGCTGATACTAAAGCATTTCCCATTTCCCATCTATTTCTTTATTCTGTTTAATCATCTCTGGCTGAACAAACTCCATTCTACGTTCATCTCTTCACTTGCTTTCTTTCTATCATTTTTTCCTCTGAACATCTCACTTAGAGTCGGTGCATCGACCTCACTCCCTGTTTGTGTCAAAATGGGACTCTGTTGAGTTATGCAAATCCAAACCAGATCCAAAACCAATTCAATAAAATCGTTTTCCTCTACCAATAGTATCTAAAAGAACGGCCAAGCCCGGAATAGTCTATAAAAGCCACCAGTGGGTTTCATCATAAAACCTTGTCCACTTAAGGGGCAGATGATATCTGGATGCTGCCAGAATTAATGTGTAAGACCACACCAAAGTCTGGACACAGAAGACACAGACACCCTGTGGCCATTGTTTCTGCTCAGAGCCAACCAAGACAGTGAATGAGTCAGGAAGATGAGCGTGTGCAATTTGAGGACTACTTTCAGTTGACTAAATTTGGCAGCAACTTTGTTGAGTTTGTTGGGTGACTTTCTTCACCAAATTTGTCGTTGAAAAACCACCATGTGGCTGGCTTAGGTAATTTTTTTTTTGTTTTCCCCAGTGCCCCATGATGCTTTCAGAGGCTAGTTTGACACGTGGAGCCTCCCAATGATCGGGAGCATCAAAGTGGTTGCTTGACTCACTTCTAGCAGGAAACAGCTCTGCCTGTAACACTCAATCTCAAAGGGCCTCCTCACTGGCATATAACTGGACTCCCCAACTTCGAGTTAATACGATGCCCCATCCCAGCTCACTCACTAATTTTTAGACAAACACTATAAGGTAGGATTTCTTTCTTGCCGCTCTCTCAATCACATTATTAGGCTCAGTCCAAATCATAAATGCCAGGGCAAAACAGCCAACAATTCATGCCTAGCAACACGATAATTGCTCCCTGCTGTAAACGAGGCTTGGATGTAATGAGCCTCAATACATTCCTCTTCGGAGTGTCACTGTGACAGCCCTGCTCCGAGGCCCACATTGCTGGCATCAGTGTGCTGGATGAGTAATAAGCTCAGAGATGGAAGCCTCACTATTGACGCTAGACACAGTTTTGCCTGTAGCTTATCAAACACCTTCTAATGATCACTCGCTCCTACAAATGGCTCCTGCAGTTTCAGCATACAGCACAGTGTAAGGAGAGATAGATACCTGTTGCAAAAAAAGCCACAAATTGGCCGTAATAAGAGGCCAAGTGTACAGATTTCTGCACTTGTGTGAAATTTTCAACAATATGGCATACTGGCTCAAATTTACTCATCCTATCAGTGAGAGTTTCTGTTTTATTAGGTGATGCTTTCCTGTAAATGTCCATACACCTGAGTAGGTTTCCCATTCCAACAGATGAGAACCAGTAGCTGATGATGATCAGGAACATCCTCATCATCATCATCATCATCATCATCATCATCATTATTATTATTATTATTATTATTATTATTATTATTATTATTATTATTATTATCCATCCATCCATTTTCCAACACGCTGAATCCGAACACAGGGTCACGGGGGTCTGCTGGAGCCAATCCCAGCCAACACAGGGCACCAATCCCGGGCAGGGTGCCAACGCACCGCAGTATTATTATTATTATTATTATTATTATTATTATTATTATTATTATTATTCACATTTTACACTAAAAAGATGAGATTTAATAAAAATGTCATTTTTCAAGCCAAGAAAATATAATGCCTTGCTTAGTACATGTATTTTTGACAAACAAAAAGTAAGGCTAAGGAGTTGCGTCATTAGTGTGGGTCATGACCTCTGAGGACATGCCCCTAATAAAGGAGAGACTAAACAGCGGCCATTGTAAACATCTAAGAGGGCTGAAAATGGTGAAACAAATAATTCATTACAGCAAAATTGCATCTTACATAAAAAGAAAAAAAATCGGCAGTGGTCTCCCCTCGACTCTCTCGTATATTCAGATATGGGGATGGATATTTGAGGAGTAAACTGCAAGACAATGATTATATTTTTATATTATGTATATTAAAGAACCCTGCGGTGGGTTGGCACCCTACCCGGTACTGGTTCCTGCCTTGTGCCCTGTGTTGGCTGGGATTGGCTCCAGCAGACCCCCGTGACCCTGTGTTCGGATTCAGCGGGTTGGAAAATGGATGGATGGATGGATATTAAAGAACCATCAACAGGAATTCAAATCAAATTAATGATATATTGAACAATTATAAAAGTAAAATTGAATAAACCAGACTCTGCAGCTGCATGAATAAAAGGTAAAGTACCGCATCTGGTTACCAGAAATAGAGCAAAAGTTGATAGAAATCTACTTTTTGTACCTAATACTTGTATGAAAAATTTGGTTGACCAAAGTGAAAGCATTCTCAAGTTATCGTGTTTACATACACAAGCACACAAACAGACACACACACAGACATAATTCCAAAAGTCGTATTTTCAGACTCAGGGAGGTCTAAAATGTTGGGATTCATCAAAATCTCAAAATCTAATTTTTGGACGATTTCAATACTTTTCCTACGAGAAAGTATATCAGACTCAGGGAGGTCTAAAACGTCAAGATTCATCAAAATCGCGACATCAAATCTTTGGACAATTACAATAATTTCCCTACGAGAAAGTAAATTGGACTCAGGTAAGTCTAAAACGTCGAGATTCATCAAAATCTCGAAATGGAATTTTTGGAGGATTCCAATACTTTTCCTATACTTTATATACGAGAAAGTCAGGGAGGTCTAAAACATCGAGATTCATCAAAATCTCTACATCAAATCTTTGGATAATTACAATAATTTCCCTACGAGAAAGTAAATCGGACTCAGGGAGGTCTAAAACGTCGAGATTCATCAAAATCTCAACATCAAATCTTTGAACAATTATAATAATTTCCATATGAGAAAGTAAATCGGACTCAGGGAGGTCTAAAATGTCGAGATTCATCAAAATCTCGACATCAAATCTTTGGACAATTATAATAATTTCCCTACGAGAAAGTAAATCAGACTCAGGGAGTTCTAAAACATCGAGATTCATCAAAATATCAAAATGGAATTTTTGGAGGATTCCAATGCTCTTCCCTATATTTCGTATACAAGAAAGTCAGGGAGGTGTAAAATGTCGAGATTCAAATCTTTGGACGATTACAAAACTTTCCCTATACTTCGTATACAAGAAAGTCAAAACTAACGAGAGAGTTAGAATCTAAGGCACATGAAACCCCTTAAAATGAGTGCTCGACCTCCTAAATGTACAATTTTGGTCAGGCAGTGACACAGTTTTCATAATTTTGCCTCTGTACGCCACCACAATGGATATGAAACAAAGCAATCAAGATGTGACCGAAGTGTAGATTGTCAGCTTTAATTTAAAGGGTTTACTAAAAATATCATATGAACCGTTTAGGAGTGACAGACATTTTTCTGCATAGCCCCCCAATTTTCAGGGGCTCAAAAGTATATGGACATTTGAATGACAAGCTGTTCCATTGTCAGCTGTGAGCAGGTTCCTCATTATTTCATTAAGTTGTAAGCAGGTAGAAGGTCTGGAATTGATTTTTTACAACATAAGGCTTTGAATTTGTTATAATTTATTGATAGCTATCAAAATATTCAGACAATTTTTATCCGAATAGAACAATCAAATATACACAAGGTACATCTTGCTTATGCTGCTTATCCTACAATGGACTGGCACCTTTCCAGGGCTTTTTTTCCCACCTTGTGCCCTGTGCTAGCTGGGATAGGCTCCAGCAGGCCCCTGCAACCCTTTTTCCGGTTAGAAAATGACTGACTGACTGACTGACCGACATCTTGCTTATCACACAGCAAGCTCTTTGTGATGAAGTGTCTTTGAGGGGCATCTAAAGACACTTCAAGAAAAGCTCTGCTCTCTCCAGGAATGCTCTGTTCCTTCTTCCCACACTTTGACATCCATGCCGCTTGTTGCCCCCAGCTCTACCCGTCTTTTTGTGTCTCTCAACAGCTTTAATTATTCAGCAGTCACGCGGCTGGATACGAACGTGGGCATTCAAGGCCTTATCCTTCAGCCTTTGCATTGTGCCATGTAGCCAGTTGCATTCTTTTCTGCTTTACGGTGCTCTTATTTGTCTTCTGTATAAGATCTTTCACTTCAGGTTGCTCTTTAGGTTTTACCTCTGCATTTTCATTTTGAGCTTTCATATTTGCTTTCCAAAATGTCTGCTTTTTCAGTCTAATCCTGTCTTACGTTGACATACGTTGATTGGAAGCAACACTGGGCACTAGCAGGAAGCCTTTTTGGGTTATGATCTTTGGCGTAGAAGGGCAGACTGGAATCAGTCAAAAGTTTTTGGACACCAGACCATCCCTTTTATGAATGAACAAAATAAAGGAAAGAAAAAAAAATGCACAAATGCGCTGCTCCCCGGTCAGGGGTTCCTCCTTCTTTGGAGTTTTAATCTTGTGCTCCGCCATGCGGCTTATTCGAGTCTTCCGGGAAAAGATGCTTCTCTTTAGGCTGCGCATCTTTTATGATTGTTGTGGTGTGAAATTTTGCATATAAGTTAAATATTTTGTATGTCTATATTTATAACTTATAACACTAATGTCTATCATTGATAAGAACAGCAATCATTTGATGGGTAAGACCCCCCCCCCCCCCCCCCCCACCTTCGGACTGGGTTGGGGGACGTGCCTCAAACAAGTTTGGTAAGGGATTCTCTGCAGGATTCTCTCAATTAACCCCCACAGCAACAGCCAGACTGCCTCGCTGGCAAACTTCAGCCCAACAAATGGTGTTGGGGGGGGGGGGGGTGGCAGGTGTGAAGGTATTCTGTCCCCCCATTCAGTGCCGGATTAACCAATAAGCACATGTATCATATGTTGCGGGCCCCCAAATGGTGGACCCAATATTTAATGAAAAAGTGTAGCATTGAAAAACTGGTCTTTAAAAATATTATCTTTACGTTTTTAAACTGTAAATTTCTTACACAACAAAACTTTAGGGGCCCAACACATAAAATTCACATAAATATTATAAGATTCTTATTATAATCGAGAGTAAAATAATTATTTAGTCCGGTTTGAACTGTTCAGAATCTAAACTTCAGATGATGCAGACCAAAAGGGCCCCCAAATTTGAAATGTGCTACGGGCCCCCAAAGCTCTTAATCCGGCCCTGCCCCCATTGGTCTGAAGTATGGCTGTTTGGAATTGGCTTGTATCAGAAACCTTTAAGTATCATGACGCCCTATTGGCTGTAGGGTTTGGACAGCAAATCTATAAATTTGCTTGCTTTCACCCTCCCAAGCTCACTCTATCTCTCTATCACCATCTCACACCATGAACTGAAAAGGACAACACAATGAAGAGCACAGCTCGGCAGCCATTTTGAGACAGGCATGTGGCCTGTTCTGAAGAAAGTGGACCAAAAATGATGCCTTAACTAGAGACATTTCAAGTAACTAACAAGTCTGTGTGCCATCTGAATGTACACATCAACATTTATCAGGTTGTATGGTTGCCAATATTCACTTGTTCTTATTTATGAATATTGTCAATAATACATTATTTAAAGTGTAACTCCTGCTTGTCTTTTATTACACCTAATTGCCTGAGGTTATAAGTGTAGAAGGGAAAGTGTGGAGAAGTTATAAAGTACCTTATAAACAGTGGTAAGTCTGTGGGATTTGAGGCATTCTGACAAAAGCTACATATTAATAACTAGCAAAATACCCGCGCTTCGCAGCGGCAAAGTACTGGTTTAAAATTTTTTTTTAAATAAAAAGGCTGCAGTTATCAGCAGGGAGACGTGAATACCGTGGCAAAGCAAGGAAGGGAATGAAGAGACCGGAGCGACGGACGGTCTTATATAGGCAGGCAGCCAACTACGTGGGAAGCGTGGGGATGTGGGACCCAACACCGCCTCACACGGCGACCGAGCTGCAGGCTATGGACGTATATATGTACACAAGTAGGATTCAGTTAGCGTTGGGAACCTGCATACCAAATTTCTTGAAGATGGGCCCATAACTAACAAAGACCGTTGGAAAGTTTAATATGGCGGCCAACAGTGGCGTCATACCACCGAAATAAGTACGTAGATCGATTTCGGTTAGCGCAGGGAAGCCGCCTACCAAATTTCGTGAAGATGGGGCCATAAATAAGAAAGTTTAACATTGTCGACCGTTATGACCGTTACGTGTAGAATTTCGAAATGAAACCTGCTTAACTTTTGTAAGTAAGCTGTAAGGAATGAGCCTGCCAAATTTCAGCCTTCTACCTACACGGGAAGTTGGAGAATTAGTGATGAGTGAGTCAGTGAGGGCTTTGTCTTTTATTAGTATAGATACAAAAGGGGAAAGGAGAGTAATAGAGAACTCTACCAGGACATAACAATGATGAAACTCCCGGAAGTGGCGGGGCTAAGTGCCCTTACTGGGCGGTTTCTCAGAGCTGTGAGGGAAGTAGAGAAACAGGACAAAGTCAGCGGCAGCTCCCTCTCTGGTCTCGGTGGGTTATTACATACCTTTACCCAGACCCTTTGGCGGAGTCCTCCAATGCCCATGCATGACACAGTTTATAAGCACCATGTGTTATAATAAGTTTGTTATAATATTAAGCTTAATGTCACTGTCTCTGTGCAGACATTTTAAATCTGTTTTTCTTTTCTTTGTACATGCATAGCTGAGCCAGATTTAGTACAAAGGGGCTCAGCATTTAGAAACGAGAGTTCGACCTCCTAAATGTACAATTTTGGTTTATTAAGAAGAAAAGTAAACCTTTTTAAACTGAGGGAAAATATACCAATAATTATTTGTTAAGGATCTCTTTGTATACCACGTTGTCAGTTCGTCCCTCCAGTTGTAATATGACCAAGCTGTGCACTGAGCTTACTCTTGAGCATGCAACGTATAGCTGACCATGTGAAAAGCAATCTTGCCTCTAATCAATGCCAACCTTTTGTAGGGTCTGTCCCTGAGACGTATTAATTGTCATTGCAAAGCAGAGCCTTACTGGAAATTGGAGGCGTTTGAATTGAAATGGGTTTCATCGATAACTTCACATCCAGCTTTTGAGAGTTTAAACATTCATAAACATCAAAGTGTCCACTACTCAAATCGTCACCTGTGAATCTAAGATGTTTAAGAGACATTGGCGGTTGTCCAAAGGTGTAAAATATTTGTCCATTTCGGTACACTTGAAAGCGACAACCGAACAATTCAGCGGCAGTCATCAACTCACATGCAGAACCATAGGTGAAGGGCTTAAACATTTCACTCTTCTAGTGCTCCTGTGTAGTATAATTATCATCAGTCCACATCTTGAACCTGTCCCAGTCATTCAATACATAAGACACAATGTTCCTCCGGATATCAAGAGTGAGCCTGATATGGCCGTGCAATATGTAACACAGAGAATGGAAAAGGCAGGCGCCATGTCCGGGCATGGAACCACTCGGTAAGTGACAGTTCTTTGATCGATGGTGATCACCTCGATAGACATGTTAACGGGGGTACGTTTGGAACGATAAAGGAAATGGGTACCTGAACAATGTAAACTAAGTCTAAAATACCTACACAATAACTATAATCATAATAAACGAACAATAAAACAGTGGAGAAGCCGTGGATTAAATAAAAAGGCTGCAGTTATCAGCAGGGAGACGTGAATACCGTGGCAAAGCAAGGAAGGGAATGAAGAGACCGGAGCGACGGACGGTCTTATATAGGCAGGCAGCCAACTACGTGGGAAGCGTGGGGATGTGGGACCCAACACCGCCTCACACGGCGACCGAGCTGCAGGCTATGGACGTATATATGTACACAAGTAGGATTCAGTTAGCGTTGGGAACCTGCATACCAAATTTCTTGAAGATGGGCCCATAACTAACAAAGACCGTTGGAAAGTTTAATATGGCGGCCAACAGTGGCGTCATACCACCGAAATAAGTACGTACATCGATTTCGGTTAGCGCAGGGAAGCCGCCTACCAAATTTCGTGAAGATGGGGCCATAAATAAGAAAGTTTAACATTGTCGACCGTTACGTGTAGAATTTCGAAATGAAACCTGCTTAACTTTTGTAAGTAAGCTGTAAGGAATGAGCCTGCCAAATTTCAGCCTTCTACCTACACGGGAAGTTGGAGAATTAGTGATGAGTGAGTCAGTGAGGGCTTTGTCTTTTATTAGTATAGATACAAAAGGGGGAAAGGAGAGTAATAGAGAACTCTACCAGGACATAACAATGATGAAACTCCCGGAAGTGGCGGGGCTAAGTGCCCTTACTGGGCGGTTTCTCAGAGCTGTGAGGGAAGTAGAGAAACAGGACAAAGTCAGCGGCAGCTCCCTCTCTGGTCTCGGTGGGTTATTACATACGTTTACCCAGACCCTTTGGCGGAGTCCTCCAATGCCCATGCATGACACAGTTTATAAGCACCATGTGTTATAATAAGTTTGTTATAATATTAAGTTTAATGTCACTGTCTCTGTGCAGACATTTTAAATCTGTTTTTCTTTTCTTTGTACATGCATAGCTGAGCCAGATTTAGTACAAAGGGGCTCAGCATTTAGAATTGCTGGGCCAAGCATAGGACAAGATAGACAAAGACAGCTGGAGGAATGTATAGTCAGCCTAATGACAGATGTATACTATTTTGTCCTGTGTTAAAAGTCAGCGCAAAATCTTCCCTTGTTTGGAACCTAAGTAAGGGCCTACACATGGAGAAACCAGTATAAACGACTTGGACAGCAGCCAAACACTTTGAAGCCGACGGACGGATGGAAGATTACGTCATCCGTCCTGAAAATCCTTTCAGCAGAGCGACGAAAAATGACAAACTATACACAAAGTGTTGTCATGGCTTCCTTCGTCTGTTATGCCACGTAAATCGTCATTAAAAAAAGCCAAGTTATTTTCTCTTATGTGATTTTTACCGTCGTATCACTATGGGAGGGATGTTATTATTATTATTATTATTACATTATATTTATATAGTTTCATGTTACTTAAAACGCCGCAATTAAAAAGAGCTTATTCCAACTAGGGAGCTAGCGACCCCATGCTAGTTTTTGGGCATGAAGTGTTAAACTGCCATTTTCCTAGTGTGAGTTGATGCCCCCTACTTGTCTCACTCGGGAGTGCCAAGAGATTTTGACAAGTCCCGCTCCCCCTCTCAAACATTTACACCCACGTCCTCGGTCCACTCATTTCTCATTTGTGTGAATGCTATTGTCAAACACAGTTCCTGCACTCTCAGCTCCAAGCGGGGTCGGAAATAAAAGACAAAGAGAGTAGAAGACAAAGTAGAACGTCGTAAAGAGGTTCAAAAACGTTGGCGCGATACACATGCTGAGCAGGTTAGAGATTATGAAAGTACTAAAATTCGAAAGTCTCAAAAAACTAAGAGTAAAGATCGCATTAGCGCTAACAAATGGAAATTATTACTCGGTGAAATAACGGAACAGCAAAAAGAGATAGGTGATATGACAGAAGTATGTAGATATTGTTCAGCTTTAAACTCTAAGATGGAGACTTGTAGATTGTCTAATTCATGTTGCCATCAGAAAAAAGTAGTGTTTCTTCTCAATGCAGAGTCCTATCCACGAGAATTGAAAGATTTGTTGTTTGGTGAAAGTGAAATCTACATATCGAGTGGCAGAGACACGAAGTGTTGGCGAGCGAAGCGAGCAGGGGGCAGAGCCCCCTAGTTTTAATAAAAATCTACCAAACTTAGTTTGTAATTTTTACATTGACTCCAAAACACAGAAAATGGGAAATAAAGACTCAATTAATTAGGCTAAGAGTCCAAAGAAAAATAGTAGTTGGAACAAAAACCTGCAGCCACAGTGGGTCCCCAGGACCGAGTATGGGAGCCACTGTTCTAGATATTCAAGTTGAAAGCTAGCTGCATTGTGTTAGCTACGACTGAGCTATACAGGAGTTTAAGGGGTGAATATCAAAACAGCCGTCTGCTTCCAGCTCCAGCAGCTTAGCTCTTATCCGTAAAGCTGTGTGCTGCACTTACCAGCATGGCTGCCTAGGATTTTAGTCTTACTGGATGCTGGTGCAAGAAGCGATTATTAATTGAACAGTTCAGTTTCTCATATGTGGGACACTCTGGTTCCAACTTAAAAATGAGGACTGATAAATTATAAGGCCTAAATCAAGATTAGGAATGTGAAAATGTGAGAAATGTAAAACATGATCAGGTGATGGTCATCTGCGGGACTGGCAGCATGTAAGACCTTCAAGTCCTAATGACTGTTATGAAAAGATTGATGATTATTAATGGAAAGGAATTTACAAGGCGAGGTAATTGTAATGAAGAACGGTACAACACAAGGTCATTATTACAAAGATAACAGGTAAAGTGGATGACGAGAAATATGTACAAAATAGGGATGTTTTGTGATTAGAACTGAAATAAAAACGAACTGCACCCAAACCACCAGGCCTACTCCATGAACTGAGACGGCTTTATGTGCTCTGCAATTGTTTCTTATTGCTGTGCAATAAAGTCTAAATTCTGACTTCCTTCCTGAAGACTCTGCTCGTTTTATTCTGAAGATTTCTCCACAATGCCTCCCATTTGTGAAGCCTAAGAAGGCGGGGCCACCCGATTAGGCAGCTGGGGGTCCGTCCCAGCACTAGAAATTGAGAAGCCGCTGTTCTCACATTACGTTTGGTGTTGATTCAGTTGGGTTTCTGAAATTTGGATAGTTGGATTCCTTGGCTTTTGACTCCTGCATTTCATTTATAAGTTACTGTTTTCCGTTTGTTTTCCATTTTTTTGCATTTGTTTGCTTTAAGCTGAGGCAAATCCTATCTTTATCCTTTTTATTGCCTGGCCTTTCATTATTCCCTTTTGTTTTAATAAATGATAGGTTGACATTTACTAAATGAGTGTTGCGTAGTAGTTATGAGGTTTTGGATTGAAATTCCACTACTGACACTATATGATCACAAACAAGTCACTTCCAATTTTAAAAACAAAAGAAATTGTATCTCATATGTTGTAAGTCTCCTCGTGGAAGGGCATCAGCCAATTAAGTAAATGTCACGTAAATATTCACGAACTTTGTCTGTTTTCAGTTTTTCAGAGGTTTTTCCTTCTCACCTTTATTATTTAGGAAATGTATTTATTGATCTAGATAGAAAGATAGATAGATAGATAGATAGATAGATAGATAGATAGATAGATAGATAGATAGATAGATAGATAGATAGATAGATAGATAGATAGATAGATAGATAGATAGATAGATAGATAGATAGAAATGAGAGGCACTATATAATAGATAGATAGATAGATAGATAGATAGATAGATAGATAGATAGATAGATAGATAGATAGATAGATAGATAGATAGATAGATAGATAGATAGATAGATAGATAGATAGATAGATAGATAGATAGATAGATAGATAGATAGATAGATAGATACTTTATTATTTAAAAGCATTTGGCCCCAAAAGCCTGCCTTTTCAGTTTCTAGTGGGCTCACCAGAGGTTAGGGTTGATTTGGCTTTTTATGTGGCTTTTTGTGGTCTGCTCCCCCTTTTCATGATTCTTTGTGGTGATAATCAGGACACTTGCATATTTGGTGCCTTTGCAAAAGTCGACATTGAGAGTGTCCTTGCATTTAGTGATTTCATTCATGTTCTTTCTACCTGCCTTTTGGATTTTTCTTTTCTTTTTTTATCTTCCCCTCTTTGAATACAAGACTAGAGCTGAAGTCCTCCGATTCAGAATGACTCTTGGCTTGTTCTTCTTCTCTGTCGAGTTCAACCTCTGAGTACCTCCAACGTAAATGTCAGAAGAAAGTGGGACAGCAACCCCTGAGGAAGCTCAGACCGTGCCGACTTCATCACAGCTGACGTCCTTTTTTGGAGCGTGCAACAGGCATTCACGGCCCAGTAAGCTTTGCCCCTCCATTCAGTCATCCATTGTAAAGTCGGCCCATGTAAATATGCCCAGCGTCAGCACACATGAGTGCCTCGGCTGCTTGGCAGGCTTGTTCAGCCTCAGCACAAAGCTGCGTGACCTGAAACACGCCCGCCCCAGTGCTGCCCTGTTCGCCAGGTTTCAAGCAGATGTTCTTACTTGTTCACGACTTACTTGTCATCAGTTGCCTCTGGCCATTTGGGCACACTGACCTTGCAGGAGAACTTCAATTAGCAGTTACCATGCATCTTCAGATTAATTATTAAACCAGCTTTACGAGAGAAAGAAACACGTTGCTTTGTTTTGTCAGAGTTGTGCATCGCCCCTGGGAACGACGCTACATTAAGCTTTATATCCCTGCAACACTGAGCTTTAAAAGATGGCCTTTACCCCTTCTGTGAGTAAATCCTGGCAACCTAATAAAGCAGTGAGGAACACAAAGGTAAGAAATAAACCTTTTTACCTGTCTGATCAATCTCTGACTCAGTAGTGAGAGTCTACTATAATGGAGGAATCGACAGTTGATGGGATATCTGACCAAAGCCACTCTGTGTTATCTGCCCTGCCTCCTATATGTGGAGCCTAAGAGGGCAGGGCCATGCGATTATGCAGCTCGGGGTCTGCCATAGCACTATAGCTTGAGAAGCTGCTCTTCTGACATTAGCTTTGGCATTCATTCAGTTGAGTTTATGAGGATTTGGATTCTTGGTTTCCTCGGATTTTGATTCCTGCATTTTGTTTATAAGTTAGTGTGTTCCATTTTTCCAGTTTTTTTGCATTTGTTTGCTTTAAACTAAGGCATATCCTGTCTTTATCCTTTTTATTGCCTGGCCTTTCACATCTATCTGTCTATCTATCATATAGTGCCTTTCACATCTATCTATCTATCTATCTATCTATCTATCTATCTATCTATCTATCTATCTATCTATCTATCTATCTATCTATCTATTATATAGTGCATTTCATATCTATCTATCTATCTATCTATCTATCTATCTATCTATCTATCTATCTATCTATCTATCTATCTATCTATCTATCTATCTATCTATCTATCTATCTATCTATCTATCTATCTATCTATGGATAGACAGGTGGCGCTTGCAGCTTATAGGCGGAGTGGTGGCTCTGAGGCTAGGGATCTGCACTGGCAATCGGAAGGTTGCCAGTTCGAATCCCGTAAATGCCAATAGGGACTCTGCTCTGTTGGGCCCTTGAGTGAGGCCCTTAACCTGCAATTGCTGAGCACTTTGAGTAGTGAGAAAAGTGCTCTATAAATGCAAAGAATTATTATCTGTCTGTCTGTTATATAGTGCCTTTCATATCTATTATATAGTGCCTTCACATCTATCTATCTATCTATCTATCTATCTATCTATCTATCTATCTATCTATCTATCTATCTATCTATCTATCATATAGTGCCTTTCACATCTGTCTATCTATCTATCTCATGTCACATTCATGGACCAATTTAGAGTGGTCAATCAAACTCACATGCAAGTCCTTGTAAAGTGAATAAGGGTTGAACGAATGTCCATGGGACTGTGATGCATTATTGCTAGCCATAGTAACACACACCTTTCAAGATTCACTTACTCCTTTTGTAGACCTGTCTGTCCCAATAAAGAAGGGCTGGAGTCTTTCTTGGTAGTACCTGGCACAAGGTAGGAACCAATCACAGTTGATAAATGGTTGAAATTGGGTAGCTGAAACGCTGAAGGATCCAAGGAGATAAAGATAATAGACACGTCCATCTTGGGTAAGGGGTTGATATGATGAAGACAAGATGATGAAGGAACTAGTGAAATCGAGATGACAGATGGGTAAATGGTTAGCATTAGGAAGCCAAGGTGATTTCATTGGGATGTCATGTTCATGTAAGGAAGCCACCGTCAATCATAAAGAACATGCACGTTCATTTTGAAGGCTAATATTCATTCATCCATTTCTGAACTCCCTCAGCACAGTTCATGGTTACACACAGGTGTTTAATTTGCAAGTAAATGCTGTCGGTTGAAACAAATCATGGACAGGACGCCACTTCACCATTCTTACACCAATACTAGGTCGTGCAGGTCTTGTGGATGAAATACCTAAGGTATCAAAGAACAATCAGTAATAGCAAGGCGACTGAGGTTCTTGAGAACTAGTCAGAGGTTCATCACTTAAAGTCTGGAAAACATCTGGACTGCATGGAGATGTCAGGTGTTACAAATGGCAGGCATGGTTTTAGGTCTCACAAAGAGGTCAGGGTTCATCCTTGTGGGTCAGTTACCAAAGACACACTGGTGATTGTGAACCTAAAGCTGCTTGTTGGACAGTAAGTTGGAGGGTAATATTAGGTGTGCCAGGGCTCTTTTAGATGATAGTATCTAGTAGGCACTACCAAGTCCAAACTTGTGGGAAAGCTGATGCTACAATGTCCAGCACCCTTACTTGGCACCATAGTCTTGTCCAGTATGAATATAATTTTCTTAAAAAGGAACCTCCAGCAAAGGAAGCATCACCTCTCCGTCCTACAGGCTGGCTGGTGGCTCAAGCCCAGTGCAAAAATGCTTCCTGATTTAGTATATTGCTAAGTATAAATTAATGAGCGCTCATCTGGTCAGAGCGGTGCAAGAAAAGTGAATCTAGTGGTCCAAACAAAGATGACCTGAGCAAAGAGTGACAGCGCGTCGGGTAGCGCTTGATGTGGGCCAAATGCCAACAGCCAACTGGCATTTATGTGACACATTTCTGCTGACCTAGATTGAATCTAAGTGGCGCCCCTGGAATCGTGTTGTTCACAGATGGCCTGTGTGTGCCCGCGCGCTGATTAAAGCAGCTACCCATTCAGATGCTCACTCCCTCGCCACAAACATGCAGAAGAAGAATCAGGATGAGACAAATTCTATCCCCACGATGAGAAATAATGAATTGTCATGAAGACCTAAAGAGGATTTTTCAAATCTCCAGGCCTTAGACTTGTATCCAGAAGAAGTTGCTTAGAAACTGGCGCAGGACTGTTTATCCGTCTAACCTTGCTATCTCATTAATTAGTTCAGACTTTAAAGCATCCAAGAACATAGAAATGAAAATAAATAAATATATATGTATATGTATATATCCGTTTCTACTAGCCTGTCATCCCTTATCTAGCAGCAAATGGTGTGGAGGACGAATGTGAAGCTGCAGCATTCCATTCCTCAGCGGATGTCTGACTCCATTTAAATGTGGAATTTACTGTTAATTGCATTTCTGTCAGGTTTTAAAACCTCACTGTGGAGATTAACTGAATTCCTAAATCCACATGGCCTGACAAAGTAGTCAGTGACTTTGAGAGATGAGGGGGAGCTACTGAGGAAAGGATAAAAAAGACGAGAGACAGAGAGAGAAAGACATAATGAAGTTTAAACTTTAGTAACTTTAAAATAAAAGTGAAATCATTTTAGCAGGTTTGGTGAGCCTAAGGGTTTGGTTGCATAGACAGATGGCAATGAGGGATATTGGAATGATCTATCTATCTATCTATCTATCTATCTATCTATCTATCTATCTATCTATCTATCTATCTATCTATCTATCTATCTATCTATCTATCTATCTATCTATCTATCTATCTATCTATTGTCACAATGAACAGACACCAGAGTCATGAAAAGGTTTGGGGTAGCCACCCATATAATATTCCCTGGCTGCAAATGGGTAAAACAAAACAGTTCCAAAACAGAACTGACTGGGTTAGTCAAATATGGTGGCTTTAAAGGCCAGAAAAAGATGTGACATCATCAAAAGGGCCGGAACGGAAAGTGATGTTATTCTGCCCCGAACTAGAAATGACGTCATCAGGGCCAGGTGAAATTTCCCATAACTGATGTGCAGGAAAATAAAAAAAAGGTCAGCGCACTCTGCCACCTCCTGGTCTGGCTTGGAATTACTCTCATTTAGACCCTTTAGCTGCCTGCCATGATCACTATCTATCTATCTATCTATCTATCTATCTATCTATCTATCTATCTATCTATCTATCTATCTATCTATCTATCTATCATATAGTGCCTTTCATATCTATCTATCTATCTATCTATCTATCTATCTATCTATCTATCTATCTATCTATCTATCTATCTATCTATCTATCTATCTATCTATCTATCTATCTATCATATAGTGCCTTTCATATCTATCTATCTATCTATCTATCTATCTATCTATCTATCTATCTATCTATCTATCTAGCTATCTATCTGTCTAGCTATCTATCATATAGTGCCTTTCATATCTATCTATCTATCTATCTATCTATCTATCTATCTATCTATCTATCTATCTATCTATCTATCTATCTATCTATCTATCTATCTATCTATCTATCTATCTATCATATAGTGCCTTTCATATCTATCTATCTATCTATCTATCTATCTATCTATCTATCTATCTATCTATCTATCTATCTATCTATCTATCTATCTATCATATAGTGCCTTTCATATCTATCTATCTATCTATCTATCTATCTATCTATCTATCTATCTATCTATCTATCTATCTATCTATCTATCTATCTGTCTAGCTATCTATCATATAGTGCCTTTCATATCTATCTATCTATCTATCTATCTATCTATCTATCTATCTATCTATCTATCTATCTATCTATCTATCTATCTATCATATAGTGCCTTTCATATCTATCTATCTATCTATCTATCTATCTATCTATCTATCTATCTATCTATCTATCTATCTATCTATCTATCTATCTATCTATCAGTTTACTCCCCTGCTTGTACAGTTCAACGCTGCAGAGGACCAGTGCCATCCATGGACAGGTCACCAGTCTACAAAGAGGCAAACTCACTACCATGGGGCAAATGCAAAATTGCTCTTTAACCTGAACTAAACCTTATTAGAATTGTTGGGAGTAAACTAGAGTGTCCAGAGAAAAACCCACACAGACACTTCACACAGACAATGCTGATTTCCAAGATTAGGAAGTCAAACTCGGGGCAGCAGCAGCAGTCCTCTTTCATAGCGTGAGCACTGCATTACAAACTGAGTAGGCAGGTTTTGCTCCGTACATTGCAAGCCATTCCATCATGCCATTTTGTGGGTTTCTAATTGGTCATTAGGTGGGCAGCCATTATGTTAGAATACTACTTTCAAAAAACTGTCCAATGTCCCAAAAGCCCTAACTATCAGTATACAGTTTTAATTAGTGCACACACAGTAGCCTAACTCCTGGGACCCTCTCTGGATCCATTTTGACACCTGTGTCATTAAAATTCTCTTCATATTCTGGACCTGTCTTCTGGTGTTTTTGTTTGGTCTTCTATTGTTGCCATTCTGTAATCTTTTATTGGTAGTTCAGCTTCCTTTCTCCCTTTATACTTATATTCAGACTATCCCACCATCAGACTAGTGGCCATCATGTGCCCAGGCTTCTATAATATGTGCTGCTTTATTGTGGAAAAATTAATGCTGTAATAGAGATGGAAAACCTCTAAAAGTATAATTGTCCACTTCTGGAAACTGGATTTCCAAAGTATAAGTTTTATTGAGCAATCTGCCTCTTATATAAATAAATACGTAAATAAAATCTCTGGACTTCTTTGAGTGGGGAGTATTTTATCACATCACCACGTCCATTCTGCAAGAAGAACGATAAGGTGCCTTTACTACCAATTGCTGTGTATTATATAGTGACAGACCAGTAAATGATGCCCACCTCTGGGACGCCCGGGACTTTATGGCAGATGGACAGGAAGGGACAGACTTAGTCGCCATCTCAGGGTGGCTTCTCGTTGCTGTGGTGAAAGAAGGAGAAGACGGGGTTAGTAGCAGTGCCCTCTATCATCTCAACAGGTCCTCCAAAACACATGAGTGACATCATCTATCTATCTATCTATCTATCTATCTATCTATCTATCTATCTATCTATCTATCTATCTATCTATCTATCTATCTATCTATCTATCTATCTATCTATCTATCTATCTATCTATCTATCTATCTATCTATTCAGGTGCTACTGTAGACAGAGCGACTGCCTCAAGGCAGGGCAGGATTAACCATTAACTTAGATAAGCAGGTGGTTGGGGCATCATGGGAAAGAGGGCACCACAGAAATGGTGCAGCTGAACCAGGTTGCACAAAAAGGGGTTCCCAGATTAAATGAAAAAATTACATACATATGTATACAATAATACAAAAATAATAAAATATTAGAGGTTAATGATATATATTAATCATAGGAATACAACAAAATCAGGATCTGGTAACTGGCACACGGTCCACCGAGGCCCAGGTGATCGTTCTTGCCTTGGTCATGTCAGCTGTACTTTTCAGTCGTCCAGTCATGCTGCATTGTATAAAATAATTCTAGAAGACAATATCAAGTGTGCCTTTCCAATTGTAGACATTTCCTTTCATATATTTTTCACATTAATGGTCACAAATTGCTCAGCTGAGCTCAGTTGAAGAATATTCAAAATCCCATCAGAGAAACTACGTAACAAGGCAGGCGGGATGCCTTAGCTCTACTAAGTTTAAAAGCAGACATGTTACGTAAGATTAGGTTTGAGGATCTGATCAAAGAGTTTGGAATTAAAAAAAGTAAGATAAAGCTTTTCAACTTTAAATAAATAAAGTGGAAGTATACAAAAATACACATTATTTTCCATCTTGCTGTAAGTTTTGTTGCATTTCCTGTGTTGAAATCTTGTATCCAGTTCTCTGTGTGGAGTTTGTATGAACCCCCTATGCCTGCATGGGCTTTTCTTTCTGTTCTTACGTTTCCTCAAACATCGCAGAAAGACACAGGAAGTTAACTTCTGACTCTGTGATGGATTGGAACTCATTTCAATGCAGATTCCTGCCTTGTGCCCACCTCTGCCAGAATTGGCCCTGGATTCCCATGAGCCTCATGAATTGAATTAACTGGTTTTGAAAAAATATTTTATACCTGTATGACCACTAGGGTGCGTTAGAAAGAAATCACAGTAATACAGCACATGTTTATAGGAATAAAATAATGGATTTTAATCAAAGAAGGCACTTTTCTTTCCAACAATCTGCAACAATTAACCAATAAATAGACAGTAAACCAATAAACTTCGTCCTTTCAACCTATGTTGAGCATTGCTCACTGTCTCCCGACTCTGACATAGATGAAGTGAGGCAGTGAACCCTTTTATGCCAGACTTGAGAATGTTTCCAGTATCATACCATGTCTTTCAGGAAGCACTTCTGAACCATTAAAGGTGGGGATATCCTCCTCTGATAGTGCCCTCTAATGGTAGCCATCAACCCGACGGAGTCCAAGTCCCAAGCATCCTTGAGGGTGTCCCAACTGAGTTCCCATATGATGACCACTGCCACCTAGCATATGGGAGATGGAAAAACTCCCAATTCTCTGCTTGTGCTGGTCCATCCATTATTTTATACACCGCCGGTCAATTAATCTGTCCTTCCACTCTGGCTTCCTGTCTGGGTAATAAACCATACTACTCCCCAGCGGGCATACCCGTTCTTATCTTATACCTGTTAATATAGTAGTATATATAGTGGTTAAACAGTTTCTATCTATCTATCTATCTATCTATCTATCTATCTATCTATCTATCTATCTATCTATCTATCTATCTATCTATCTATCTATCTATCTATCTATCTATCTACATACATACATACATACATAAATAAGTAGGCAAAGTGAATAATGTCATTTTCATCTATGGAATTAAATGTAATAAGAAAGTAGGCAAAAAGTTCGATTTGCTTAAATTTCTATTAGGTGAGGCAAAATTAGCCATCCTAAAAATCGAAATAATAAGCAATGAGGAACAGGGCCTACTGATGTTATTTTGATTTGTAAGATGCTTCAAAATAATGATGGAGTTTATTTATTACAAACGGATTGGAGGTTGTTTAATAATGTGTAGGGAGTTAAATTGATACTGTGCTCAACTGAGGAAGGAGAGCTGAAATGAATGTTTGATTGATTGTTAAAATGTTTTTTGGAAATAAGACAATTACCGAAGGCATTGATTATTTTTTTTCCTATTCTCACTTTGATATAAAGATGTCTGGGGTAAAAAGAGTAGCATCATAATAATGTGGCTAAATGTGTTATTTTTGGGTATTCCGTGTACTTGTTTATGGGTTTTGGAATTGTTGTGTAGTAGTACAGAAGGGTTGCAGCTGTCATTAAAAATGGATATAAATGATAGAATGCCAATGACTGAATTACTTGAAAGTTTAATTTTTGTCTATCTATCTATCTATCTATCTATCTATCTATCTATCTATCTATCTATCTATCTATCTATCTATCTATCTATCTATCTATCTATCTATCTATCTATCTATCTATCTATCTATCTATCTATCTATCTGTCATATAGTGCCTTTCCTATCTGTCCATCTCTCTATTATATAGCACCATTTCCTATCTATTTATCTGTCTAATTATACTTTGGCTTGTGTAACAAAAAATGAAAGTTGTATTAAAGAAAAATGCTCTGCACCAAAGGGAGCTCTGAGGAGCACAAAAGGCACAGGAGGAGTTGCCTTCAAAATTTGTCAATGCAGCGGGAAACAAGGCCTAAATACAACGGTAATCAAGAGAACTCACCAGAACCCAATGCATTGTGGGGGACTAAGTGTTACGTTCTCTCTGCCTTTATAGTGCTGAGGGCGGTCCCTTGATGGAGATGGACAGGTGGCCCCGCCTCTTGTGGAATCAGCTTCAAAATACATGGCAGATAATGGCAGTGTTACTATATTGCACCTTTCCTCTGTCTTTCTTCAGTGTATGCCCTCACGGTTTCATGGATCTTGATTTATTTATCATCAGTGACCACCCTGCCTGGTTTCACATGAGTTTCTCTCGCTCCTTTTTTATTTTATTTGTAAAATTTATTTTGCCTTCATGTCTGAGTGTCAGTATGTCAGACAGACTGATTAATGATGTGCACACATGCACATGATGCGACTAAAAACAGGTTGTAAAAAATATTTTTTCCTCCTATCACAATATATTTTTAACTTGTAGAGCATTTAGGATTATTTTGAATATTGAATATATTAACTTTTTAAACTGATTTATGCTACACAAAGTTATTTTGGGCCTTCGGTGCTGCTGGCTTAGTCTTATTCTGCATTCATGTCATTGCAGCTTATTGTTTAGGAATTTATGGATAAAGCTGTGTGTTTTTATTATAATTCAATTTTATGTTCACCATACAATAAATAAAGAAATAGATTGTATTTTTACAATAGAAAAATGACATTTTTCTCCCGAGGGGTTGTTCTTTTTTTATAGTCATAACAAACCCTAAATGAGTCTGCAGATACAGCCGTGTCTCGATAATCAAAGAAATGGAGAGGCAGGCAGCCCCTCACTGCTTTGTTGATTCTCTTTGGAGTGAACACACACGGACTCACAGGCTCACTGATTGGCGAGCGGATGCTGTGGACACAGTCACGACTGACAACAGATGTGTGGGCAGAGTGGACCATCAAGCTGGATATTCACAAACTATAAATATGCGAGAGTACAAGGAAGACAATGGGCAGAAACAGAAGGGACAAAGACTTACTCAACACATCGAACGTTGCAAACATCGGACAGCATTCAGTCCTTCAGCTTAACGTTTGACGAGAAGCCAGCCCATCACTTTCAAGATGAATTGTGAGGACTGCAGGTGATTTGAGCCACCATCTCACCGACCCCTAGTCCTACCCCACATGTTTGTCATCCTCGTTCACGAGTGTGCTCTGCAGTCCAGGGAATGTAGGGGCAAATCTCATATTATATCTCACGTATGTTGTGTTTTGGATAATATCTCCTGATCTTTCTTGGAAGTTTTCAACTTCAAGGAATCCAAAGGGATAATTATTTCCTTTACATGTGCATCTGTGGAATATGTTTTGTTTATTTTCACTGCCACCATAAATTTGTAGTTTAGTTACCATGATGCCAAGATGTGTTGCTAGGAGGCATGGCTCACAGAAGTCACCCTTGTGACATTACACTTTGTGACATTTTGTAATGTGTCTGTGGATAATTCTTTTAAGAACCTTGGTGTGTGTTAATACGTTGGTACCATGAACTAGAGCATAGTTACTTTCGGTCACGGGTGGTCATGACTAGCCATTTTATTCAATGAGAAACTGTCACCGTGAGCAGTTTAAGCAATTGATACTGTTCTGCAATGACTGTCGGAGGTGATTCCACCCCGAGTCAGGGGTTGGCGCTGTTTTTTTAATGCCTTTTCTTCTTCATCCATGTAGACGAGAAGATTGATGGCACAAAGATCTCCGACATCACTTCTGGTTTTCTGAAGCTGGCTCTCCCTGCCACCATCCTCCTAGGTGGAGTGGTGGCTCTGAGGCTAGGGATCTGCACTGGCAATCGGAATGTTGCATGTTCGAATCTCGTAAATGCCAATAGGGGCCCTTGAGCAAGGCCCTAAACCTGTAATTGCTGAACGCTTTGAGTAGTGAGAAAAGTGCTATATAAATGCAAAAAATTATTATTATTATTACCCTGCTTGAAAGCTACTGCCACTGCCATCTTACTTCATTCTAGTCTTGGACTGGCATCTGGAAAGATGCTATCGTATTTTCTGTTTGCCAACAATTATCACTGGCTGGTTCCCCAGCTCTTTATGATCACTTTTATATTTTTTGTTGCACCAAACAGACAGATTACCTATCGTCAATCCCCGACCCTAACCAAAAATTGAAATCAAAAGGTATAGCAATGGTAGTCATGGTGGGGGATTCATTTACTAATTTCTATTCATTAAAAACTAATTAGAACTCACAGGAAATTTTTACTGCTCAAAGGCAGATCTTTGATGGCTCGTGAGACTTAAAAGAGATGCTCATGTATGTTTCATGTTAAGAATCAACTTTGTCACAGAATTTTCTCATAAAATTCCTTAGCTTTAGACTAGGGGTGTCCAGCTCCGGTCCTGGTGGGCCGCAGTGGCTGCAGGTTTTCATTCCAACCCTTTTCCTAATCAGTGACCAGTTTTTGCTGCTAATTAACTCCTTTTCCCTTCATTTTCATAGCCCTGTGTTTAAGGATTCAGTCCTCTGAATTGGTTCCTTTCTTCATTAAATGGCAGCCAAACAGAAATGAGATGTGAAACGAGCCAACAGATGAGCAGTTAAACTGGAACGTCAAACTCCAGCCAGTTTCACTCCAACCAGTTTCTTAATGAGAAGCCAATTCTGGTTGTTAATTAAAGACTTGTCGCTGCTCTCATTCTGCCACAGCAGACTGTTGATTTTCTGTTTTTTCTAAGACCACCTTCAAGATCTTTTGTTGAACAAACCAACATGACAGAGACCTTCACCTTTCTTTACTTTCAGGTTATTTTCTCATTATTGTTTGGCTGCTCATTAAGGAAAAAGAAACAAATAAGGGGTTCTGAGTCGCGTCAATTAAAATGAACGCAAGAGAAGTTAATCAGCAGCAAAAATGGCTCACTAATTAAGAAGATGGTTAGAATGAAAACCTGCAGCCACTGCAGCCACCAGGACACCCCTGCTTTAGACAGAAAGGGGACTTGAGGTACAAATGAGGTAAAATCAGTCAAAATTGACAATGTGGTTTGAAAAGTATAGCATATTTTGTGAGGTCTAGCCTAGTTTTAACCTCTTTCAAGACTTCATATTGTTTATTTTACTTCATCCAAGGTGTCTTACACCATGCGAGACACAATTAGTTAATTTCTTTTGTTTTTTCCAATTGGAGCACAGGCAGGTGAAGTGACTTGCTCATAGTTATGTGGTGTCAGAGGTGGGATTTCATCCCACAGCGTCAGGCTTTGAAGTCCAAAGTCTTCACCGTGAGACCACACTGCTTGCCTTTTCATCCAGAATGAGTTTGATCTAATTGGAGCACAGCAATATAAAGTAGAGCAACTAATAATACAGTATTAATTAGAAGCAAGGACTACAGTTTTATAATTATCTCTTATATATATTTCTCTTCTGGTTCATCCTGCTTCCACTTCAAAACCCGCCCACACGCAGCCTACACGGCATTTCTCGATTCCTATTCGTCCTCTTCCATGTCATGCACAATACTGGCCTGCTGAGCGTAATACAACCAACAAGAACTCAAGGTGCTGCCACAACGGTAAAGTAGCTTTACCACCTTTGCGGGAGCCACCTGTGTCTTTACAACAGCTTCTTACATAGCAAACATCAGAAGCTAAAAATTATCATGAACACATTCAAGAATACAACTCTTCTCTAGCATTTTCTACCATGGGTGCACAGATAACTCAACCTCCTGGCCACAGACATACTGTTTTAAAATACATGGCCAAATTTATCACCAAATCTCTCCACTATACGCTAACACTTCTACCTCTCCAGGATATGGACAGTTGTATGTTTTTGACACAGCGCAAGCTACTGAAGTACGGTTACAAAAGAAAGCAAACGCTGCATGCAGAGAAAATGTACTTCTCCAGCTAGATTCCATGCTCAGAACCATCAACCCCTTCGCTAAATTATACAAACACATGCATGAAATCGCTCAGTCCAATCCAACAGCATCTGTACGAATGGTTTACAAGGAAAACCCTGGGCAGGATTTACGACGATACAATGCCCCGACATTGCAACGATTTTCGTCGGAGAAGATGGCGAAACTCCTGCCGAAAGGGACATTTGCATCTATCCCATAGGCAACTCCTGTAAACAGATTTCCACGCTCAATATGAATTGCGATCCTATGGTTCGCCCACTTTTATTCCCTTACGGAGACATTGGCTGGCACAAAGATTTACAGCATGTTCCCAATAAAAGAAGCACCAAGCGAATAAGGCTTACTCAATGCCAATTTGACGCATACAGATTAGCAATGAGGAATACATTTAGTATTTTGCACTCCAGTTCCAACAGTACGTCGTAGATGCATATGTTAAAACAGAGGGAGCGTGTCTCAACTATCTCAGATTACATCAACAAGATCTGCACATGGAACAATCAGACGCACTGCAAGCAAACAACAATGAGTTTTTTTTTTGGCTGTAGAGGTCCAAAAATGGTGCCAGCGGAACCTTAAAAATCTTGACATCTTGCACAACTAGTCATTTAGATCATCATATGTTCGTCATATGTGGGGCTTTTCTGATGCTGACGAGTCAGGGGGGCATTAAACCAAAAAAAAAAAAGAAGTGATTTCAAAGCGTTCAGAAGAAATTCTCATGAACACAAATCTCTTATATATATTTCTCTTCTGGTTCATCCTGCTTCCTCCTCAAAAGCGGTCTCGCTCACACGCAGCCGACGCTGATTCCTATTCCTGCTCTTCCAAACCCTTCCCCACACTGCCTGAGGCCTCCCATACACCCCAACACCACTTTTCTCGATTCCTATTCCTCCTTCAGACTACCGCGTTCCCCGCTCCTCTCTCATGACCCCATTGGTATCACGTCACCGCCCTATATCTAGCCTGACCACGTGACCTTTCACTTCAGCCATATGTGCGCCTGGGAGTCTTTTCCGTAGCCTGCTACAAGAACGTACTCTGTCGACCATTGGCATTGGTTTCACTCCTTGCTATTGGTTTCGCTCCTTCCTATTTTCGTTATACTGCGACGGTTGTTTCCTAAGCCTTTGTTATAAAATGAACGACAGTATCTTCTCTGTCGACGGGTTTTTGTACAACATCATCTTATGGTTTACCCACTTTTATTCCCTTATGGAAACATTGGCTGGCACAAAGATTTACAACATGTTCCCGATAAAAGAACCGGCAAGCGAATAAGGCTTACTCAATGCCAATTTTACGCATACAGATTAGCAATGAGGAATACATTTAGTATTTTGCACTCCAGCGACAAACTATTCCAACAGTACGTCATAGATGCGTATGTTAAAAAGAGGGCGCGCATCTCAACTATCTCAAATTACATCAACAAGATCTGCGCGTGGAACAATCAGACGCACTGCAAGCAAACGCTGAAAATAACAACGTACATGTAGGCAAAATGATCAGATTACTGTCCACATTACCAGGAAGTCCAAGATACATGCAACAAAACTATCAGGATGCCATGGCCATAGTACGTAAATTCGGAAAGCCTGATTTATTTATCACTTTCACATGTAATCCTGCTTGGCCGGAAATTCTACGTGCACACTGCGTCTTTCAAGAAGTATTTATTTCTTCTTGATTTCTGAATTCCTTTCTCACCGTTTTCCGTTCCTATTCTTACACCGACGCATGCTACGGCGGGCGTCGCTAGTAGTAAAATGTTTTATTACCAAAAACAGCTGTCTGTACATTTCAACACATATTACTGTAAACAATGCAAATACTTTCACATTACAAAAAGCAAGATGAACAACAAAAATAATGTCAAAACACTCTGAACCCATTGTACGACTTTCCTGAGACCTCTGCTGAAACTCAAGAGTAGACCCCTGTGAGACTACTGGGGGTATTGTATCTCAGGAGAAAAATCTGAGAAGCAGGAGACAAAAGAAAATATTTCCATCTTATTTCTTCCTGATCTCATTGTGGTCTAGGAGAAACCAAAAAGATATTAAGGAGATCTTTTTTTTATGGGAAGAATTAGGGGTTACCATGAAAAGAATACTTCACCCAAAAATGAACTTTTTTTATTTACCCCATAGTGATTGCCGAGAACTATTTTTAATCTCATGTTTTCTTGTAGAACACATGGTATAAAACACGTCAATTGTGAGCAATGTGAAAAACATCTGTGGAAAAAAGAAAACAACAATGGACATTATTTGTGTCACACAGTCAACATTATATATCCAGTCATTTGCTCAAAATGTGCAAAATTGCATTTTTGCTAACACATTGTTAAATGGATACTTCCGGAAAAGCACACATTATACACAAAAAATACAAATCACATAGGAGTTTTTGAATTGAAATTATAATAATAAAAATAATAAAAATACATTTTATTTATATAGTGCCTTTCCCATGCTCAAGGCAAGGTAAGACTCTTGACCAATGAAAGAGAGAGAGAGAGAGAGAGGCATATTTACAGTTGACGGTGTTTGCTGATTTTTCCGGAAGAATATATCTATTTAGTAATATATATAAATATATGCACTTTGCTCATTGGTGGAATGTTCCTTTAAATCCTTTTTTAGTCATAAATTGGGTGGCCATCGATAACTCCAGCTTCCTTTTCTTTTTTTAAACGAGACTTTCACCATCCCATAAAAAAACTAAGAAGACATTAACATGAGCCATTCAGAAGGGAGTCAATCTCGATCTGAACCTCCCCCTTAAATAAGATGAGGACCCCACATTCCCTTTTCAACATAGCCCTGTGGATAATAATCCAGACGGTGACAATATTCTTTTTTGATATATACAGTACTAGCTGATGCCCGCCGTAGCATACGGCAGTGTAAGAATAGGAATGGAAAACGGTGAGAAAGGAATCAGAAATCAAGAAGAAATAAATGCTTCTTGAAAGATGCAGTTGTGAGTCGGTGTTTTGGTGGAGACGACAGATAATGAGTTGAAAGATGTAACCCTAGAAAAAGCCACGTACAACTGACTGTGGCTGAAGACTGGTTAGATGTAGATTAACACAAAACTTTGCAAACGTTTATCCTTGGGACTTGTTGATAGTCATGGAGAAGGCGAGTCTGAGTGGGAATTGTGTGCGTTTAAATATAAAAGGGAGATTGGTGTCGGAAGGAAGGAGAGAGATTCTGGTAATGAAGATTGTTTAAGAATTTTGGATAGCGATCAGTTTTCACCCAGTAATATTTGTATGTATTCGGGTAACGATGAGTCTTGTTCCATTGCAAAGACCTTCTGATGGCATAATATTTCGTAGGAGCATAACTACGACTCCCACCTTCAGATGAAGGATATGGGGAGGCATGCCAGTTGGTGTGAGGGTGTGTAAAAACTCCTGTGGGGACGTTAGTTGATCATTAGGATCGTCAGTCACTGACTACTGAATCTACACTCTTGAAGGTCATTTTTTCACCCTGTATAAGATCAAGAAGTTTGTTGTTAATATGTAGACAATCGTCGTTTGTGACGCTCAGTATTGCTCTTGCAGCAAGTTCTTGGGGAGTCACAGTCAAGAAATTAATATCACCGTAAAGTTGAGCAACTGGGTCTTGTTGTTGTGGTAAACATTGAGAAGGTAGTTCTGCCGTTAGTTTTGTTGCATGTATCATGGACTTCCAGGAAATGTGGACGGTAATATGATCATTTTGCCTACACGTACGTTGTTATTTTCAGCGTTTGCTGGCAAGTGCGTCTGATAGTCCTTTGTATTGTTCCACGCGCAGATCTTGTTGACGTAATCTGAGATAATTGAGATGCGCGCCCTCTGTTTTAACATACGCATCTACAATGTACTGTTGGAATAGTTTGTCGCTGGAGTGCAAAATACTAAATGTATTCCTCATTGCTAATCTGTACGCGTAAAAGTGGCATTGAGTAAGCCTTATTCGCTTGTCGGTTCTTTTATCGGGAACATGTTGTAAATCTTTGTGCTAGCCAATGTCTCCATAAGGGAATAAAAGTGGGTAAACCATAAGATGATGTTGTACAAAAACCCGTCGACAGAGAAGACACTGTCGTTCATTTTATAACAAAGGCTTAGGAAACATCTGTCACAGTATAACGAAAATAGGAAGGAGTGCAACCAATAGCAAGGAGCGAAACCAATGCCAATGGTCGACAGAGTACATTCCTGTAGCAGGCTACGGAAAAGACTCCCAGGCGCACACATGGCTGAAGTGAAAGGTCACGTGGTCAGGCTAGATATAGGGCGGTGACGTGACACCAATGGGGTCTTGAGAGAGGAGCGGGGAACACGGTAGTCTGAAGGAGGAATAGGAATCGAGAAAAGCGGCGTTGGGGTGTATGGGAGGCCTCAGGCAGTGTGGGGAAGGGTTTGGAAGAGCAGGAATAGGAATCGAGAAATGCTGTGTCGGCTACGTGTGAGCGAGACCGCTTTTGAAGAGGAAGCAGGACGAACCAGAAGAGAAATATATATAAGAGATTTGTGTTCATGAGAATTTCTTCTGAACGCTTTGAAATCACTTTTTTTTTTTTTGGTTTAATGCCCCCCTGATTCGTCAGCATCAGAAAAGCCCCACATATGATGAACATATGATGATCTAGATGACTAGTTGTGCAAGATGTCAAGATTTTTAAGGTTCTCCTTGCACCATTTTTGGCCCTCTACACCCAAAAAAAACTTATTTGTAGGCCATTTTGGAGCATATTTTGTACAGGAAGCTACATAATTATGATAAAGAGAAAACTAATAAGTGTCATTAACAGAAATAATAATAATAATTCTTTACATTTATTTAGTGCTTTTCTCATGTAAAGCCTAAGGACACGTACAGCCGCCCTAACCTGACACAGACAGACGTAGGAGGCTTTTATTTTTATTTTTATTCCCGTGGGAAACACCTTCACCCGTTTCCCACCAGTACAGCACAGTCACAAGCACAAGCACAATACACGACCCAATTCTCTACTTCTTTCTCTTTCTTTTCTCCTCCTGACTCTGGCTCCCTTTATAAGGCACACGGAAGGACTCCAGGTGCCCAACGAGGTTCTTCTGGCCACACATCCAGGTGTGGTGAAAGTGTGGCCAAATAGAGCCCAGAAAATGACCATGCACCCCCTGGCGGTGGCCAAAGGGCCCCAAAAGGGTTGAGTTTCCATGCTCATGCCCCGTGGCCCTGCTGGAAGCCACTCTGCTGGTCCAGGGAGGAAATCCTCTCTGCCCTGGTCCTTCCATAATCAGTGCTTTACATCATGAGTGTGGAGCCACTTCAACCACCACTAATGTGTAGCATCCATCTGGGTGATGCGACGGCAGCCATTTTTGCACCAGTACACTCACCGTGCATTAGCTGTTAGGTCGTAAAGTGATGAGGGAGATATCCAATTATAGATGGCGGATGATTAGGAGACCAGAATGACCAGGCATGGTGGGCAATTTAGCCAGGACATCAGGGTACCCCCTACTCTTTACAAAGGATGCCCAGGGATCTTTAATGACCGCAGAGAGTTAGGACCTCAGTTTTATGTCCCATCCAAAGGACGGCAGTGCCATTTTCACAGTACAGTGTTCCCATCACTGCACCGGGGCATTGGGATCCACGTTCAGACCACAGGGTAAATGTCCCCTGTTGACTTCGCCAAAACCTACTCCAGCAGCAACCCAAGCTTTTCCTAGATGGTCTCTCATCCAAGTTGCTGGCCAGGCCCAAACATTGACGTGCACGTGGTGATCATCCAATTGATGGTCACTATCTTGATCATTGTTCTTATCTAGTCTCTTCTAGCAGTGACCCCTGCTTTTCTTAGATGGTCTCCCCTCCAAGTACTTGCCGAGCCTAAACCATGTTGGACGATCTCTTCTGCAGTGTATGTGGTGTTGGCTGAGCAGAAGCACCTGAAGTTGTGCAGGCCACATCAGCCGACTCCAGGGTTTCATCCACTAATGGGACATGAGGGGTCCAAGTCACTCCTCTCTACAAAATTTTGAAAGAAATTGGAAACATTAGTATCCCAGGGGTCCCCAACTCCGGTCATTCTAACCCTTTTCTTAATGAGTGACCTGTTTTTGCTGCTAATGAGTTTCTTTAAAATTCATTTTATTTGACTTATTTTTTAAGATTTGCTCCTCTGAATTTCTCTCTCGTTCCTCTGAATTGCTTCATTTCTTTCCTTAAACGGCATCCAAACAAAAATGAAATGTGAAATGAGTGAGCCGACAGAAGCCCAAGTCAGGGCCTCAAACTCCAACCAATTTCACTCCAACCAGCTGCTTAATGAGGCGCCGATTCTTGTTGTTAATTTAATTTAATTTCATGGTTTGTTGCTGCTCTCATTGTGTAATAGCAAACATTTGTGAAATTTATGATTTTTTCTTTTCTAAGAGTACAACGGTAAAATATTTCGGGGACCTGAGCAGATCAGCATTCCTGAAACCATCTTTCTTTTATTTGCAGATATTGTGTGATCGACAATGGTGGTTATGTTTTGTATCTCCTTATTGTTTGGCTGCTAATTAAGGAAAAATAAACAATTAAGGGCTCTGAGTCTTCAAGAACAAGTCAAATAAAATGAATTCAAAAGAAGTTAATTAGGAACAAAAACAGGTCACTAATTAAGAAAAGGGTTAGAATGAAAACCTGCAGCCACAGTGGCCCTCAAGGACCGGAGTTGGGGACCCCTAACATTTGGAGTGTCATTTCATGCTATTTTGAGGTTGCTGATCACAAATATTATATTTTAACTCTTTCAGGGCGTAGAGGACGGTAATGAGCTGTAAGCTGCGTTATGTTTTAGTTTGATTCTCTTTGCTAGAAGGAAAGTTAGCCTCGGTGATCTGATCTCGATTCCCTGTGACTGCTTGAGTAGCAAAGAGCAAACCAACCTCTAAAATGGCATCGACATCTGGCGAGAGACCAAAGTGAATAGGTAAAGCAAAATACTCTGTGGATGACGTTTTGCGTGTTATTGTTGAACTCGCGCTTCTCAGACTCCGATTTTGATGCAAGGGATCTGGAGTTGGATATCGAAAATGAAAGTGAGGTACCAGCATCAGCTGATGGTGGTGCTGAACACATTCGTGTAACTTGATGCGCCTACAGCAATGTCCGCCCCTTACAATGACACGAGGTACAAACCAGGTTGTGCTGCACTGTGACTGCCACCGCTGGCCACAAACAACGGTGACCAGGCACCGACAGCCACTATAGCACGTGTAGCAAGAGATGTTTTGTGTTGATTTACTGTACGTATGAAACAATTGCCTTGTGTGCTGTTCAGAAAACAGCTTTTTGGAAAAAGTATTCAGCCCTCAAAGAGTTAAAAATGTGATTCTTTCTGATGGTTCCAGCCCTTTAATGAAAAATAGGAAATTATAGAAACAAAAGCATGTGGCGTATCATTTTAGACTATTTCAAGGTCAGGGATTATGAATATGATGTTATTTTTAATTTTTGATCCTTCACTGGGGGGCAATCAGAGGGCTAAAAATGACAAATTTCTATTACAATCAAGAATGATTAGACTTTAAGCATTTGAATTGAAGCACACTTTTTAAATATTTCAAATTTTAGACTTTAAACCTTCAAATTGAAGCATGCATTTTAAATATTTCAAATATCTGATGCAACTGTTCTTGTTGATTATGTACTTGTGCCTCATGAAATGAATCAGTTCATTTCTTATGAACACCCTGAAATAAGGCGACATGCACTCATTTCTGTTAGGTTCCCCCTCTCCAAGTGTAATGCTCGCCACAAAGATGGGCCAAGAAACCCCTAGAGGCCAGCAGCAGCCCTGCATTGACGTGGCTAACGACAATCTGCCACCTCATACACATATTCCAGCACACATACTGACTTAGGGGACGCAGGCCCTCACAGGGGAGAAATCAATCAGTAGCACTCAGTGTTTGAAATTCTTCCTATAAATTAGCCGTCAGCAAGCAGGATTTCCATCTCAAGGCCTCCGGCTCCCTCTGTTGGCTTCTCCAGCCCTGGCCAATTACATCCGACAAATGTATGAAATAATCCTCCTTTAATACACAGCTCGGAAAGAAGCAAAGGAATGTTGTGAAACGATTAGCAAAAGCCGGGGGCTTTGGTCAGCTGGCCTCAAACGTTTTTATTTCGTACGTGCGAAGCGTTCCCGGAGGAGTAAGACGGGGAAGTCAGTTGGAATGCGCCCTGAGAACTAAACGAGAATGAAAGAGAAGACACTTCCAGGCACTTGTGACTGACTAGCTTGCCCTGCTTCACGAGGTGTGCCGTCGGGGGTCCGTGAGGTGTGAATGAGGTGTGGACCGGGAGTCGAATGGTTTAATGGCACGTGAGAAGCCGTCCCGCTTATACAGCACAAGGCAGGAGCCATCACTGGGCAGGATATGCAGAAAACCATTTCCATATTGAAATACACGAGGAGACCCCAATGTGACAAGCAGTGATCAGACGCATGGAAGCATTACAGCGAAGTTAGACATTTTAAACTTCAGAGAAATGGACGTTGTGTCGTCACCAAAACAACAGTCATAAAAGTTAACTGACTAAAGCCTATAATATTTAAACAAATCCTTATAACACAGCCTTTAAAACAGGGGTCTCCAACTCTGGTCCTGGTGGGCCGCAGTGGCTGCAGGTTTTCATTCCAAACGTTTTCTTAATTAGTGACCTGTTTTTGCTGCTAATTAATTTCTGAATTCATTTTAATTGACTTGTTTTTTAAGATTTCTTCCACTCAATTTCTTCATCGTTCCTCTGAATTGCTTCATTTCTTTCTTTAAATGGCACCCAAACAGAAATGAAAGCCAACAGAAGACCACCAAAGTCAGGGCCTCAAACTCCAGCCAATTTCATTCCAACCAGTTGCTTAATTAGGAGCCGATTCCTGTTCTTTAATTCCATGGTTTGTTGCTGCTCTCATTGCACAATGGTATACATTTCCAAAATTATTTGATTTCTAAGAGTACTGATAAAATGTTTTGGGGACCTGAGACCTTCACCTTTCTTTATTTTCAGATATTGTATGATCGACACAGTTTGCTTGTCAAGTTTTGTATCACATTATTGTTTGGCTGCTAATTACAGTAAGGAAAAAGAAACAATTAAGGAGTCTTCAAGTCAATTAAAATGAATGCAAAAGAAGTTAATTAGCAGCAAAAACAGGTCACTAATTAAGAAAATGATTATAATACAATCCATCCATCCATCCATTTTCCAACCCACTGAATCCGAACACAGGGGTCTGCTGGAGCCAATCCCAGCCAACACAGGGCACAAGGCAGGGAACCAATCTTGGGCAGGGTGCCAACCCACCACAGGGCACACACAAACACACCAAGCACACACTAGAGCCAATTTAGAATCGCCAATCCGCCTAACCTGCATGTCTGTGGACTGTGGGAGGAAACCCACGCAGACACGGGGAGAACATGCAAACTCCACGCAGGGAGGACCCAGGAAGCGAAACCAGGTCTCCTTACTGTGAGGCAGCAGCGCTACCACTGCGCCACCGTGCCGCCCTATAATACATCCATCCATTCATTTTCCAACCCGCTGAATCCGAACACAGGGTCACGGGGGTCTGCTGGAGCCAATCCCAGCCAACACAGGGCACAAGGCAGGAACCAATCCCGGGCAGGGTGCCAACCCACCGCACCCTATAATACAATACAATACAATTTATTTTTGTATAGCCCAAAATCACACAAGAAGTGCCGCAATGGGCTTTAACAGGCCCTGCCTCTTGACAGCCCCCCAGCCTTGACTCTCGAAGAAGACGAGGAAAAACTCCAAAAAAAAACCCTGGAAGAAACCTTGGAAAGACAGTTCAAAGAAAGACTCCTTTCCAGGTAGGTTGGGTGTGCAGTGGGGGTCAATACAGTACAATACAATACACAGAACAACAGAGAAGAGAAGGAATCCTCAATACAGTATAAAAATAAAAATTTTACAGTACGGAGCAGAATTTAACAGTAGATGATATCACATAATATGATTTGGATTTGTTTAGAGTCCTGGAGACCTCGGCCTTCAAGCTACCTTCTCCTATCGGCCATTCCACAGCTGAGACAGTGTTGAGCCAGCCAATCCGATGAAAGGACCCCTCTACCCAACGATTCCTGCGATCCTCCATCAGGGATGACTTTACCTTAGGCAGGCAAAACAACTTGACAGGTGGGCTGTGGCACCAAGTGAAGAATGAAAACCTGCAGCCACCGGGGTCTTCCAGGACCGGAGTTGGGGACCCTTGCATTAAAGTGCAGTTATGTAGCAGAATTAGATTTGAACCTGTTTATCATTTCAGTATTTTAAGACCCTGGGTGACTTTGCAAGTCATTCAGCCTTTTCTAGCACATCTTATTAAAACTGAGCTGGATTGGGCGGTGGCCAAACATGTAAATAAACCGATGGGGAAGGTCCGCTGTGTTATATTACTGACCCTAGACTCACTGGAGCCAGTAAATGAAAACAAGATGGACACATCATTGATAAAGCTGCCTCCCTGATGTGTGTTATATTGGAGCAGATTTAGAGACAATGGTGAGCTGAGAGGCCCTGCTGGAGTTCTTCATTGCCAACAGACAGTCATCAGATTTTATAATGCATCCTCCCCATTGTCCTGCCCACCTTCATCCTGGCTGGTTATCACAGCATCGCTTTATGGAAACCATGCAGTTAATAGTCGCTTTGCTATCACAGGAACTTTGTTTTTTTCTGGAGCCAATGGGTTCCGGTACAATGTACGCCTTTGGCCACATGAGGTCCCTGCCCACTTTCGTGTTACATTTCCACTGCAGAAGAGGAACAGTAACCTTTATACAAAATATGGGATGTGCAGAGGCGTGTTTAGAAGTTCACGACCCCCCCATAACTTCATGGGGGAGATTATTGCTTCAATGTGGTTCATGGTGTGGCTCACCAGTGACTATGGAGAGTGATATGTTGTAAAGAGCAGTAAGATTGGGAGTTCAGAGGGGATGATAGCGACTCTACAGGGGAGGCAATTGCTTCAGTGAGGTTCATGGTGTGGCAAACCAGGGAGATGGCTAGGAAGAGTGGGGTGGTGCAAAGTGAAATTCGGAGCTCAGCAGAGAAAGATTGTGACTTTACAGGAGAGGTTATTGCTTCAATGCAGTGTGAAGAGTGATGTAGTGCGAAGTGTGGCGCTCCTTCTTCACCAATAACTCTCTAAAGTCCAAAGTACTGACAGAGTTGTAAGTGGGACACCTGTGCTTGAGGTCAACCAATCAGCACAATCCATT
The DNA here is from genome assembly GCF_900747795.2 of Erpetoichthys calabaricus. Taxonomy (NCBI): domain Eukaryota; kingdom Metazoa; phylum Chordata; class Cladistia; order Polypteriformes; family Polypteridae; genus Erpetoichthys; species Erpetoichthys calabaricus. Next base: position 182,353,830 of record NC_041401.2, read on the forward strand.
GTCCAAGCTCCACCCACGATAATTAGGGTTGAATGAAAAGCACACAACCTGAAGTAGGAACTAAAAAAATGTACCAGGAATTACAAAAGGCCTGAGATCCTGCGGTCCCTGAGTTTCTAAAAAGACACTGGTTCTGAATGCCAGTGCCTAATAAAATCAGAAAGCATACAGGATCTATCTATCTATCTATCTATCTATCTATCTATCTATCTATCTATCTATCTATCTATCTATCTATCTATCTATCTATCTATCTATCTATCTATCTATCTATCTATCTATCATATAGTGCCTTTCATATCTATCTATCTATCTATCTATCTATCTATCTATCTATCTATCTATCTATCTATCTATCTATCTATCTATCTATCTATCTATCATATAGTGCCTTTCATATCTATCTATCTATCTATCTATCTATCTATCTATCTATCTATCTATCTATCTATCTATCTATCTATCTATCTATCTATCTATCTATCTATCTATCTATCTATCTATCTATCTATCTATCTATCTATCTATTTGTCCTCACAGGTGGCGCAATGGAAGTGCTTCTGCTTTGCAGTAAGGTGACTGTGGAAGATTGTGGGTTCGCTTCCTGGTTCCTCCCTGTGTGGATAGTGCTTTGAGTACTAAGAAAAGCGCTATATAAATGTAATAAATTATTATTATCTATCTATTATATAGTGCCTCTCATTTCTTTCTATCTATCTATCTATCTATCTATCTATCTATCTATCTATCTATCTATCTATCTATCTATCTATCTATCTATCTATCTATCTATCTATCTATCTATCTATGTTTTTTTGATGGGCAAGCCAGTTAAACATGTCAATGCCACAATGAGCCTGAAGCAGAATGAGCATAATGATGCCGCAGTGGTAACCATATTTTAATTGAAATGCAGTGATTATGAGACTCATCATAGAAGATGCTGCTTCCATTTAGGCTCACCAATTACCGCCTTACGATATAAATAAAGCAGGAGATGGGCACTGCCTCAAACCTCATGTGGGACGACCTGCACAGCTGGTGAGTGCCGGGCGTCCACACGGTAGCGGGCACAGACTGAGGCAGTCATGACCGGTGGTCTCCAGGTGCAGAGTCCTTCTGCTTCCTGCTGCCAGTAAAATCTGCTTTCCTGACTTGTGTGTGTCCTCTGCCCCCTTCTCAGTATCCCCCATGCGTCTCTCTCATTGTAGATTAATTAACAATCGGTGGCTAATCGCTCTCAACACTACCAACCTCAAAAATGCAGCAGCTTATTTTAAAACCATATACTTTTAATAAAGCTAAAATACAAATTATTTTAGAATTATTTGTTGTTCCTTTGCATATCATTAAATCATCCACAGAACCTAGAATAAATGAGAACAAGATGATACCCTGTTTTATATCCTGACTGGACAAATAAAACAGTTTTGCAATGATGAATTTTTGCTAGTTAGAGCACCTCAAGCTGTGAAAGCTGCTGTCTTTAGGTAGAGTTTGGTCTTCTTCTGTGTGGCAGAGGTGGGAGGGGCGGGGCTAATGTGGGTGGAAGCGGAAATGACATCATAAGTGCTCTGAGGTGATCTCCTGCACTCTAAGAGAAACAAAGGAGTGGCAAGTAGCGTGTTACACCCAAACACTTGTTACACACGCATGCTTAAACACAATTTACAGATGATGTTTGCTGTAGAAGACACATTAAACTTTAGCATCTGTTCAAGATTTGTTTCAGAACACCACAAAATTGATCCCACTGACCCTTAACATTTTAATATCCTTGTTAAATGTGGCTCGCTCTTCTCTGGACTTTTTTCCAGCACTGTTATGTCCTTCTTGCAGCCTGAAGACCAAAACTGCACCCAGTACTCCAGATGAGGCCTCACCAATGTGTTATAAAGCTTGAGCAGAACCTCCTGTGACTTGTACTCCACACATCAAGGTGCTATATTACCTGACAGTCTGTTTGCCTTCTTAATGACTTCTGAACACTGTCTGGTAGTTGATAGTGTCGAGTCCACTAGAACTCCTAAGTCCTTCTCATAAGGATGGACTCTCGATTTTCAGCCTACTCCAACCTTTGTGTATTAACCTGGTGGTAGCGATTATGTCTACAGATCTGAGGCTGTGAGATGCCCCCTAGTGGCCACACCAGATGGAAGATAAGAAAAGAGTGTTAGAGACTCGACACTTTTACAGGATGGACGTTATCATGCAATTAAAATGAAATTACACATCAGGTGAATGCAGCACCATTTTGTGATTAAGTGAACTTTTTCATGTGAATCATCGTATTTTTTCTGTTATCTCGTATTGCACCTTTTGTGCCTTATACACCACTCTATACTCCCTGTAAAAAGTGCTATTTAAAACTGATTGATTGATTGATTGATTGATTGATTGATTGACACTTTGCCTCCCATGTAACTCTGTGACCCCGAGGATGTCGGAGTACACCTTATGGTGCCAAATGGAAATGTCTTTTCAGGCTTTGATCAAGTCTGGAAGTGACGTGCGTGGGTATGCAATCTGCAGGTGAAGCGTCTTCAGTATTTAAATTATAGAACAATAATCATTATAAAGGCTGATAATATAAAAAAAGCTGAACATTTTGCCACTTTCTGTCATGCTGACATTTCTATTTGCTGTTTGCTTAATACGTTTTTAAGACCAAAGCAGCTCCCATATCAATTCCTGCCATGTTTCACCTCCCTTAGGCATTTCACTTGTGAAAATTAATAACGACACACAGGGGAATGTATTAACGGCGTCCTTTTATATTTGGATAAAGACATTATTCTTGTTAAGGTGGAGGTGACTTTCTACATTTTCAAGTTTTACTGCAGATGATGAAAAAAAAATGTGCGCAGGTGTGCGTGGTGAGCTGCCAGCGAGTGTGTGTGTGTGTGTGTGTGTGTGGCGACTCCAGAGGGTCCTGTTATGTTTGAACGGAGGCTGAGCCTTTTAAGCACTGCCAGTCTCTCATCCCAAAGGTAACCTCAGAACTCACCGGGTCTTCTTTAGGGGATTTACTAAGGGGCATTTCCTTCTTCAGTAAAATGTTTCAACTGGAACTTCACTTGGATTTGTACCCCAGGATGGATTATAAAGCCACCGCCACTACTACCCCACCAGCCCATCCGGCTGGGAGCTGTGAGACGAGTTTAGGAAAATGGTAGAGAGACCTGGGGATAAACAAACAGGACTGGTGCCAGGCAAAGGCCGAGTAGGCACCGGCCTAAGGGTCACCATACCTAAGGGGGCATCAAAAGCTCATTTCATATACAATTATGAATGTGTTCACCTACAGGGACTGTCTCATAAATGACTGTGAGGGTGCCAATCTCCAAGGGGGCTCTTCCTTCTCTGTTCATCGATTTCATCTGAGATTACACGGGTGCTGATCTCCAAGGGGGTCCCCCCAACTCCTTCATTAAACTCAGTTACTGATCCGAGCGATTGGATATAAAAGATGGACTCTTTATTGGATGTCTCTTTTAGAGGCTCTTGCACCTGAGAGTGCCCAAATGCTGTAATGTACCCGTAAGCCAGCCCTGAGTACAACCGAGCTGGGGACACAATTGGGTCTGATTATTTGGTGCCCGTGTAATGGCAGTGTAGCCCCAAGCTAGTTGCTTCCCACTAGCAACCCAGTGGACTCTCACTCTTTAGGTAGCTTGCTGTCCTTACAGTGACCGCTCCCTATTGACACTACCACACCAGTTGGAATTTATATGTGATTGTGGCAGGACCCCCTGCAGCTGGCACATTACATTACATTATAGAATGGTGTTGGTGACTCATCCTCAGGTAAATACAACTAGTCAACACTATCACAGCATTGTGAATTGTGGGTAGGAGGACCAGTCACCCTACCACTAAAACCTACTGTCACATGAATAGACAGGAGCCATAAAAAGATTTGGGGAAGCCTCCCGTGTACTTGAAGACCGGCTACAAATCTGAGAATTGAAAGTACAATAGGACAGGTTCGATTCGACAATAGAACTGCCTGGATGAGGCAAAGATGGCGGCTCTAAGGGATGGCAGAGGAAGTGACGTCAGATAGATAGATAGATAGATAGATAGATAGATAGATAGATAGATAGATAGATAGATAGATAGATAGATAGATAGATAGATAGATAGATAGATAGATAGATAGATAGAGTAGTAGGCAAGATTAAAAATTTAGATAGATTGAAACTAAAGGCACTATATGATAGATAGATAGATAGATAGATAGATAGATAGATAGATAGATAGATAGATAGATAGATAGATAGATAGATAGATAGATAGATAGATAGATCGGAAAGGCACTATATAATAGATATATAGGTAGTTATTTATGTAAGACACTGTAAAATCAATAGATAGATAAATAAGATAGGACAATACAATGATAGGGCGGCACGGTGGCGCAGTGGGTAGCGCTGCTGCCTCGCAGTTGGGAGACCTGGGGACCTGGATTCGCTTCCCGGGTCCTCCCTGCGTGGAGTTTGCATGTTCTCCCCGTGTCTGCGTGTGTTTCCGGTTTCCTCCCGCAGTCCAAAGACATGCAGGTTAGCTGGATTGGCGATTCTAAATTGTCCCTAGTGTGTACTTGGTGTGTTTGTGTGTGTCCTGCGGTGGGTTGGCACCCTGCCCAGGATTGGTTCCTGCCTTGTGCCCTGTGTTGGCTGGGATTGGCCCCAGCAGACCCCCGTGACCCTGTGTTCGGATTCAGCGGGTTGGAAAATGGATGAATGGATGAATACAATGATACAACGATTTTTAGGTATGTAAGGCACTATATATTCAATAGCTAGAAAGATATGAAAGTCACTATACAATAGATACATACGTAAGTTAGCTATGTAAGGCACAATAACCTAGAAAGATACATTGACATTGTATTCTCAAGTGTCTTTCTTTCTTTCTTTCTTTCTTTCTTTCTTTCTTTCTTTCTTTCTTTCTTTCTTTCTTTCTTTCTTTCTTTCTGTTCCTCTGACCTCATTTCAGCCTTGCATCTCCATGCCCTCATGTGCCCGCTGTGCCTCCTCAGATCTATCAGTGTCTAAATCCTAAATCCATGGCCGTTGCATTGCCGCCAGCCCCATTTCCTTTTGCACTACATCTTTACCCCCCCCCCCCCCACCTCCACCCCCCCACTCCTCGGCTCTGTCACAGCTACTCTTTCTTTATTTCCTGACACGCTCCTGTCATTCAGGTTGTGGATGACACTGTCGCCAAGGGGCCCAGTTGCAGCAAGGGACCACTAATCTCATTGCCAGCACCATGGCATTCCCAGTGGGGTAGCTTTGTAACAACATCTTGGTTTCAGGATTTAACGTGCACGGTAAATAAATGTGGAGGCAAAATGGATAATTAAACTGCTGCCACCCCACAAGTCAGCGCACACAAAGGCAGCATGCATCAGGCCCATTATTTGCTTCCCTGTAAAGCGATTCAAGTCTTTAGCGCCCGAGATGTTTACAGCCGCTTCAATTAGCGCGTCTCCACATACAGGTGTCCTGATGCAACTCTTTGCTGGCTTGCCTGGCTTTGTTCTTCGTGTCAGCTTTCCATTTGTCTTCCTCCCAAGCATAGGATGCTTTGTGAAATGCCATGACTTCATTCTCTTGCAATATGTCAACCTAGTAAATGGCTTTGGTTGTGGAATTAACAAGCAATTGTGATTGATTAATGTGGAGTATCAGCGTAAGCGCCGAAATGGGAGTTGGCGCACGGCAAGTGGGCGCGCCGCTGTGGCTTTGGAGACTCACATGACCCAGACTCTTGTTTTGCTCGCCGGTGCCAGTGATCAGTCATTAGTTCAGCCATCTTCTGTGATGACACCTCCGCTCAGCTCCAATGCTTAGTGAATCAGCCCTTGGATATATCCCATTGCGGCACTCCTTGTGTGATTCTGGGCTTTACAAAAAAGATAATAAAAGTATATTGTGAAGTAATGAATTTGTGCTGGGCATCTCACCTCAATGTGGCAATGAGAAACGGTTAATAAGAGTAAAATGAAAAGTGAGTGGAGCTTCTAACACCATGGCCATTTCAAACATTAACGAGTGTGATCAGGGTTATTTAAAATATATTCAGAAGCACCACGGACAAGTGGCTTCAGAAAATAGATAAATGAAGATCTACATCAGGGTGTCCAACTCTGGGCCTGGTGGCTGCAGGTGTTCATTCTAACCCTTTTCCTAATCAGTGAGCAGTTTTCGCTGCTAATTAACTCCTTTTCTCTTCCTGTTTTTAAGGATTCAATCCTCTGAATTGATTCGTTTCTTCATTAAATGGCAGCCAATTAGAAATGAGATGTGAGATGAGCCAACAGATGACCAGCTAAACTGGAACGTCAAACTCCAGCCAGTTTCACTCCAACCATTTTCTTAATGAGATGCCAATTCTTTGTGTTAATTAAAGCCGTTATTGAATATCAGGACTTGTCGCTGCTCTCATTCTGCCACAGCAGACTGTTGATTTTCTGGATTTTTCTATGATGTTTTGGTGACCTGAGCAGACCGACATGACCGAGACCTTCACTTTTGTTTATTTTCAGGTTAGCTGGTCATGTGGTGGCTTGGTTTGTGTCTCATTATTTTTTGGCTCGTCATTAAGGAAAAAGAAACAGCTAAGGGGTGTGAAAAGCATACCCCAGACACAGACAGACCGACACCAGGATATCCAAAACACACTTCCTTTTATTTTCCTACAGCACCACAATGCCTCCAACCCTCGACTTTCTCTTTCTCTCTTCTTCTTCTTCTTCTTCTTTCTCTTCTTCTTCTCTTTCACCTTTGACCTCCTCACAAGCTTCGTCTTCTTCCTCCCAACTCTGGCTCCGCTAGTGGAGGGAGGCGGCCCCTTTTATTATGACCCGGATGAGCCCCAGGTGCTCCCCCTGACATCCCTTCCTGGTGTGGCGGAAGTGTCAGGAGAGCACCTGGAAGCACACCGGGTCATAATAAAAGGGGCCGCCTCCCTCCACTAGCGGAGCCAGAGTTGGGAGGAAGAAGACGAAGCTTGTGAGGAGGTCAAAGGTGAAAGAGAAGAAGAAGAGAAAGAAGAAGAAGAGCGAAAGAGAAAGTCGAGGGTTGGAGGCATTGTGGTGCTTCCGGCAGCACTTCCTGGTTTGGCGGAAGTGCTACCATCCAGGACTTCCTAACTTTCCGGGCGCCCCCGTGGCGGTGGCCATGTCTTCTCACAGTGGTGAGTGTCCTGGCCCCATTCCTGTGGCCCCCAATTAGGCCCGGGTGGCTGCCCTCTCGTGGCCGAAGAGAAGTATCGTCTAACTCTGGGACTGTCCAAGCGTCCCGGCCGGGCAGTGTCCCCGCTCATCCGTGACAGGGGGTCTGAGTCACGTCAATTTAAACTGAGGCAAAACAAGTGAACCAGCAGCAAAAATTAATTAAGAAGATGGTTAGAATGAAAAGCTGCAGCCACTGTGGCCCACCAGGGCCAGTTGGTGTAAATGGATGAATGGGTGGAAGGATGTGTAAATGCAGGATGGACAGATGGTAGTGAGCAAACAGATGGATGAAAAGACAGAGGAGTGAATGCATAAGGGTAAGATACAGTGGAATCAGAAAGTATTCTGACCCCATCACTTCCTGCACACTTTGTTGTGTTGCAGATTTCATTTCAAACAGATATACATTTGAAACTTTTGCTCTTGTGGTCGGGAGGTGGAAGGAAAGACTGGAAACAATCGGAATGCTGGGATGCCAACCGGGTTGTCTCTTTTAATTTCGTCGCGAGACGGAACAAACAAAATAAACGAAAGCAACAAAAATAACACCAAGGTGCTATCCCGATCAGGGATTTCTTTCACAGGAATAATCTTTTCGAGAGTCACGTGCGGCTCGTTCCGGTCTCCTGGCAAAAGACGCCTATCTCTTTTATATGTCAATGTCAATGTCAATTTATTTATATAGCACATTTAAAACAACACAGTAATGCTGTGGCCAAAGTGCTTTACAATAATAGAATAAAAGAAAAACAAAACAATTAACATAAAACATAAATAGAAATAAAATATATGAATCTATATATATAAAATCCTTATGTGCGTCCAGGTATCCGTGTGTGGGTGTCTTCTGATGAAGTGCGCATGCGTGGGGCACGGTGTGATTCGCGATATTACTGTCAGAGAAAGTTAGAGGCGTTTTACGGAAATACAAACCAGTATTACTACGAGAGGAAATTAAAGGTACACAATACAGTGACGCATATTACAGCCACATACAAGCCAGTATTACTGTCAGAGGAGATTAAAGGCATATTACCGACGCGCACGCATGTATTACCGCCAGAGAAAATTAAAGGGATATTACAGACGTACAAGCCAGCGGACGTACAAGACGGTATCCTTCAATAAGGGCGCGCACAAAAAGGCGAGCCTCAAAAGGGCAACCTCAATTGGGCGCAGCGAATAAAGGCGCGCGTAAATAAAGATCTGCACCTCTGTTGCTCTTCACATATTCCAGAGCCATTTGAACTAAATTATCTACGAACGCCTTTATTCGCCGCGCTCAATTGAGGTCGCCCTTTTGAAGCTCGCCTTTTTGTGCGCGCCCTTATTGAATAGAGCCGTACAAGACAGTATTACTGTCACAGAAAATTAAAGACACACAATACACGGCAGCAGCCCACAAAGAACGGTCAGCTCAGCAAGTAAACATCAACAAAAGAAAGGCTGAAAGAAAGAAAAATACGACCAACAAAAAGAATGAGGTCAAAGTCCCTTGCCATTTAATATAGACTGTTCCTACTAATGTTTATGCACTACTGTTCTAGCGCCCGTTATTGTAACGGGCTAAATGACTAGTATAAAATAAAATACATAATAAATAGAAGTAATGTTATACAGTGGAACCTCTAGATATGAGTTTAATTCGTTCCAGCACTGAGCTTGTATAGCGAATTTCTCGTATCTAGAACAAACGTCCCCATTGAAAATAATGGAAATCCAGTTAATCCGTTCCACATCCCAAATATATTAACATCCATCCATCCATTTTCCAACCCGCTGAATCCGAACACAGGGTCACGGGGGTCTGCTGGAGCCAATCCCAGCCAACACAGGGCACAAGGCAGGGAACCAATCCCGGGCAGGGTGCCAACCCACCGCAGGACACAAACACACCCACACACCATGCATACACTAGGGCCAATTTAGAATCGCCAATCCACCTAACCAGCATGTCTTTGGACTGTGGGAGGAAACCGGAGTGCCCGGAGGAAACCCACGCAGACACGGGGAGAACATGCAAACTCCACGCAGGGAGGGCCCGGGAAGCGAACCCGGGTCCCCAGGTCTCCCAACTGCGAGGCAGCAGCGCTACCCACTGCACCACCGTGCTGCCCCACTGCGCCACCGTGCTGCCATATATTAACATAAAAATCAATTTTCCTAACAAATAACACTGATAAATTATATATACTGTAGTCTACCTTTAATAAATAACACTGGTAAATAATATAACTGATTATTAAAAGAATCAAAACAGGTGTCCAAAGTGCAGTAGAGCATTCAATAAATCTTTAATCCTTAAAACAGTTGTGAAGTGGAGGTTTAAAGTACATAAGAATAACAATCCTTTAACACGAGGTTAAAACGTCAACAGGAAGCAGTCTTCAAAAAACAGATGACAATCCCCGGTGCTTCTTCTCTGTTAGCGTCTCACCTGCTTCTCCCATGCGGGCTCTGCAATAGGCGAGACATTTAATGCAGCTGACCTTCTCTACACCGTCCTGCTTCAGCTGTTTGGCTCGCCTGTTCAGCTACATGCGAGCCTGTACTCGCTCTCTCTCTCGCACCGACTTCCTACTGCTGCGGATTCCTGCCTCCTCCTGCAACCTCCGTTCTCTCTCCTCTCCTCTCCTCTCTTTTCTTTTACTTCTTCTCCCCCTTAACCGGCTCGCGCTTCTCTATATATGCGGGGAAGACATGGCAGCTGCTAGGGTTACCACTTTTAATACAAAAAAATAAGGGACGCATACGTATTGATTCAAAACGGGACGCGCAATTTCATTCTCAAATACTGGACGATTCCGTATTTTAAAGGACGGGTGGCAACCCTGCCCAGCCCATCAGCCACAGGACAAATCATGGATGTGGGCAGTTTCCCACCTGTGCACTTAGGTGAGAAACGCAGACACCGCAGATCGCCCTGCAGCTCGCTACAGCTACCACGCCCCCTCGCTAAGCCGCGAGCTATACCCACAGCCTGGCTCGTGGCTCGTTACGCGAGCCAATGCTCGTATTTAGATCTGAATTTTTCGCTCATACTTTCCTCGTATTTTGAATTTCTCGTATACAGAGGTGATCATATCTCGAGGTTCCACTGTATACATAAAAAATAGAAGTAATGTTATATAATCACAAAGAAGAAACCATAAGTATTACTGAAGGTCACGGAATGCAAGTGAATAGAAATGAGTCTTTAATCTTGTTTTGAACAGTTCAATTGTAGACGACTCCTTTATATGTTGAGGTAAAGAGTTCCACAGTCGAGGCGCAGCAGCTGCAAAAGTCCTGTCCCCCTTGGTTTTACACTTGGTACGAGGTACTTCCGGAAGGGACAGGTTTAAGTGCCCTTGCTGGGTGGCTGCATGGAGCTGTGAGGGAAAAAGAACCAGATAAGGTTAGCGGTAGGCCCCCGTCTCGTCTTGGTGGGTTATATTGTGTACCTTTCCCCAGCCCTCAGAGGAGTCCTCCAACATCCATGCGTGACGCCCTTCAATCTGCACTCAATAACCCAAAATGACAAAGTGTTTTTGGAAAGATGTGCAAATTTGTGAAATACAGAACACTGAAATCTCCCATTCACGTAAGTATTTGGACTCTTTGCTGTGGCACTCCAAACTGTGCTCAGGTGCCTCCTGTTTGCTTCAGTTCTCCTTGAGTCCACTTGTGAATTGACTGGACGTCGTGTAGAAAGGCACACATGGACCTGTGTATAGAGGGTCCCACAATTCTGCCTGTCAGGATAGCAACCAAGCCATGAAATCCAAAGAACTCTCTGTAGACCACCATGATCAAATTGTGGTGAGGCCAAGATCAGGGCAAAATGTGTAAAATCATTTCTGAAGCTTTGAGTGTTCCCAGGAGCAACTGTGGTCTTGATAATTGTGAAATGGAAAACATTTAGAACTATCAGGAGTCTTCTTATTGATGGCTGTCTGGCCAAACTGGATATCCAGGTGTGGTGGAATAGTATGTTGCACATACATTGATAAAAATTTTATATGTCTTTATTTGTAGTGTTAGCATTTTACTTGTTGAGAGACTGAGGTGGCAGTTCGGGTCTGTAGGTACCAGCTGAGGCAGAGGTGTGGGATGCGGAAAACTAAGTGGTGTGGATTCTGAAGGATATCCTGAGAAGGGAATACACAGGAATAATGGCATATCCACAGCATGGTGGCTTTCAAAGAGTTGGCAAGGCACCCTGGGAAACGGTGGTGAGAGGCTGAGGTGGCAGTTCGGTTCTTTTGGTACCAGCTGAGGTGGAGGACCAGGATGAGGCGGACAAAGTGGTGTAGATTCTAAACCTTTTTTCCTCTGAGAGATACTTTTACCAAATGAAAATGGCCGAGAGCTCCTCATGTTTTCTAACGTTTCTTCTCATAGCTTATTTCAACCCAAACATCTGAATAAGCTTGGTTTGCCTGAACATTTAGAAAATGTTGGTGTCCACAACTCACATTGTGCATTAAAACATCACAAAAAATATTTATTTCATCTGCAGGTGCAGGTTGTATGTCTGTATGCATTTTCTAGTGTATCTCACACTATTGAATTAAAACAAAACAATGCAATTCCAAATCCACAGATCTGACTTCTTCATTTGTCATTTTGTCACATGTCACTGTGTCACTTTACAGGTCCAGTCGCATGTGTGATGTGTTGTTTAGTTAGTCAGATGACTCAACAAGAGAGGCAGGTGTCTGGTGGAGTGCAGCCCCCTTAGGTTCACTCTTCTGGAGTCATTTCAATGTTCGTCTGTCAGTCTTGTTCTGAACTTTGGTTTCATGACATTCACTTCAGACTCACAGAGGTATGGAGATCCAAACAGAGCTGCTTGGTGAAGATTCTTATAGTCATCTGGCTCTACTAAGCTCCAGAAATGCTGAGAATGCTGTTGAGACTTTAACTACACATTATTTGGAAGGTTTACTAATATATAATATAGAAAATCCAATGTCTGTCTGTCTGTATGTCTGTCCGCTTTTCACGATAGAACCAATTAACAGATTTAGATCGGGTTATTTCTATAATTTGCTTGAACACTCTGGTTGATTTTGTGACTTCTCTCATTTCGCTATGTATCAGAGTTCGCTTATGGTAACGATTTATTTGCACAAATCCGAGTGAGACGCAGCGGGCAAAGAGAAGCGTTTCCCTCCTCACTCACTCGCCAGCTTCGAGCCATGTTCCGTAACTCCGCTTAGCTATTGAATGAAAGAACAATTGAATCCAACTTTGAAATAAAGTGTTACTTAGATCTTGATAAGTTTGAGTCCGGATATTCTCTTAAGTGTATGCCACATTGAAAAGATAGATTGCAATTCAGATTGTGGATCGTGATTTTTCTGTTAAAAGGACCGTGATATGATTTTTTGGGAAGATCGCCCACCCCTAATTTGACTAATCAAGTTTTCAAAATTATGTAGGATTCATTAAACCTTTCAGGCCCGGTCTTAGGTATTATGGGGCCCTAGGCGAAAGGGGGGTCCAGGGGCCCCCTGGAAGCTCTGTGAAATGCGTGAAAATTAGACCAAGGAGTCGATCCGGGGCCCCCCGGACGCCGGGGCCCTAGGCGGTCACCTACTTCGCCTATGCCTAAGGCCGGGCCTGAACCTTTGGCGAGCTACTTGGAAAGGGGTGGCGAGCTACCGGTAGCTCGCGAGCGAAGTGTTGGAGACCCCTGTTCTAAAGGATGTCCAGAGAAGGGAATACAAGATGATGAATTACTGGGATTTTAAAAGCATTTCATTTATATTTTTTTTATTTGCTGGAGTACCCGAGAACACAGTTTTGTTTCAACAACACTGGTTTGGATTTTAAAGGTTTATGTATTGATTTAATGAATGCTCTGTTGCACTTTTGAACACTTTAATTACTTAATGGTGTCATTAACTAAAAGTGCTTCCTCTCTCTTCCCCTCATTTGCTCTTGAGAATTCATCTCAGTCGTGGCTACTGGTGACCCAGACCAGTGGGTGATGCTCATGGCCAGGGTCATTTTAACATATGGACACAATGGGCACTAGCCAGGGGCCCATGGAGCATAGGGGTCCATGATGTTTTTGATTTGCTATCAAAACAGGGGCCCTCAGTACTCAAATGTGGCACTTGGTGCCACGACCCACCTGCCAAGTTGTTTTGCCTGCCTTAAGGTAAAGTCATCCATGATAGAGGATCGCAGGAATCGTCGGGTAGGTGGGTCCTTTCATCGGATTGGCTGGCCCAGCACTGTCTCAGCTGTGGAATGGCCAATTGGGGGTGGCAGCTTGATGGCCGAGGACTCCAGGACTCTAAACAAATCCAAATCATATTATGTGATATCATCTGTTAAATACAGAAGCCGAGAGACGACGTGCAATACCGTTATTTTTTAAAATTGTCTCCTCGAGATAACAGACAAATTTTATCACGATCTCGAGATAACAGAATAATTTTATCGAGATGTCGAGAAAACAAAACTTAACCTTTGCTCCTGGCATCACGCTCGTTTAGATTACGACGCCTATAAAGCTGAAGCTGAAGATGGACACTAACGTTATTATTTTCTAAACTAAGGCATAAACATATTTCAGCCTGCGTCAAACCTTGATAGAACAAAAATGTGACGCACTGATCGATACAGTTCTGCTCTTCTGCCATTTCAAACAGGACGTGGCTTCAATAAGCTAAACGTTAAACGTTAGATACAATTATTTCAGAATTTCGAGAAAACAAAATCTTTGGTTTTATCGAGATCTCGATAAAGTTTTTCTGTTATCTCGAGAAAACAAAGTTCGTTTTCTCGAGATCAAGATAAAATTAGTCCTTTCTCTCGAGGAAACAATTTTTAAAAATAACGATATTGCACGTCGTCTCTCGGCTTCTGTAATTAAATTCTGCTCTGTACTTGTAATATTTTTATTTTAATACTGTATTGAGGATTACTTCTGTTTCTGTTCTGTGTATTGTATTGTATTGTATTGACCCCCTTCTTTTTGACACCCACTGCATGCCCAACCTACCTGGAAGTGGGTCTCTATTTGACCAATTTGGTAGGTTTCTTCCATTTTTTCCCTACTAGGGTTTTTTTGGGAATTTTTCCTTGTCGTCTTAGAGAGTCAAGGCTGGGGGGCTGTCAAGATGCAGGGCCTGGTAAAGCCCATTGCGGCACTTCTCGTGTGATTTTGGGCTATACAAAAATAAATTGTATTGTATTGAGCATGGGAAAGGCACTATATAAATAAAATGTATTATTATTATTATTGTATTGTATTGTATTGTATTGTATTGTATTGTATTGTATTGTATTGTATTGTATGATGCTGTTAAGATGGCCCTGCTCATGGCTGTAGGCACGAGACATCACAGTCCGTTATGAGTGTATGTCAACTTTTCACCACAATTGTATAATAGAATTGTAAAATAGTACTATAAAGTATCTATCTATCTATCTATCTATCTAGGGTGTTTTACCGTGTTAGCCATTATGAATGTAGAGAAAAGTCAAGCAAAATGACCCCTTTTATTGGCTAACTAAACAGATTACAATATGCAGGCTTTCGAGGCAACTCAGGCCCCTTCTTCAGGCAAGATGTAATACAGAAACTGGAGTTCCCTGTGTTTATATACACACTCTAGGACAAGAAACAACATTGGTAAATCTTTAAATGAGAAATTTTAAATGTAAAAAAATAATAGATTCCTTCAGGCTAGGGATCATTTAACAAGAGAGAGAAGAACAATGTATGGTCAAGATCTTTGGATAAGATAACTGTCCAACAAAGTCTTTTGAAGTTTCTGATGAGTTTTACAAAACAATGTGGGTCTGTAGTCAGGTTGTCTGATGCAAACAATCCTCATATCTGGCCATAAAACTCTTGATTCTATTCAAACCATGTTGTAATGTATTAAATTTTAGCCTGAGTTTAACTTTTCTCTCTTGCTGTGTTGCCCATAGGCCCTGTGACTTTAAAGTCCCTCTCACGGTGTCCATGGCTGTTGAAGTGGGCCGCTACTGGAACATCTGTGTTGCCACGTTTAATGTGGCCCCTTTGTAAATTCATTTTTTGGCGGAGTGTTTGTTCAGTTTCTCACACATAGAGTGCGGAGTCAGGACATTTCATGCAGAGAATCAGGTAGAGCACATTAGATGATCTGCAGGAAAATGATCCCTTTATGTGTTGTTCTAGTCGGCAGTGTGGTATAACTATACGGTCTGTATCATAAATGTGGGCACATGTTTTACATCTTTTCTGTAGGCAGGGAGATGTGCCATTTTCTGTTGGTTCACTTAGGGAGCTTAGGGACAATTAGTTGCTGAAGGTTTGGTGGTTGTCTGTATGCCAGGAGGGGAGGTTCAGGAAATTGTTTAGCATTGGCTGAAGTTCCTTAATAATTTTTCGAAAGGATTATAAAGAAATAACTTTGACTTGAAAAATACCAAACTTATCTTTTAAGGAAGGAGCTATTGATCATTTCCTTTTCAGCAGCCATACCACCTGCACTTCAGAAGAGATCATCCACCTGAAGCTCAGCCTGTTCAGCCTGATGGGAGACCATCACTGTCATGCTGATGACACCCAGCTCTACCTTGCTGGTAAACCCACCTCCTCTTTTCCACCACCCTCACTTATTGACTGCATTTCTGAAATTAAATCCTGGTTTTCTTTGAATTTTCTTAAATTAAACAGTGACAAAAGTGAGGTTCTCCTCATTGGTTCAAAATCATCATTATCCAAAACCAATAATCTTTCTCTTATTATTGATAACTCTGTTGTTTCCCCATCATCTCAGGTCAAGAGTCTGGGTGTCATCCTCGACAGTACTCTATCTTTCCAATGTCACATTAATAACATCACCCGGTCTGCTTACTTCCACCTACGTAATATTAATCGCATTCGCCTCTCCTTCACTCATCATACCACTGCCATTCTTGTTCATAGTCTTGTCACTTCTCGGCTGGACTGCTGCAATTCACTCCTCTTTGGTCTCCCTAATAAATCTCTTCATAAGCTTCAGTTAGTCCAGAATTCTGCAGCACGTATCATCACTCAAACCCCATCTATTCACCATATTACTCCGGTCTTGCAGCAGCTTCATTGGCTCCCGATCAAGTTTTGTACTGATTTTAAGATTCTGCTATTAACATTTAAGGCCATCCATAACCTCGCCCCTCCATATCTGTCTGACCTTCTTCATGTTGCCATTCCATCCCGTAACCTTAGATCCTCTTCCTCCACCCATCTGACTGTCCCTCCCGCCCGTCTAACCACCATGGGGAGCAGAGCTCTCAGCCGTTCTGCTCCCAAGCTCTGGAATTCATTACCTGCGGAGCTCTGAAACATCAAATCATATTCATTTTTCAAATGTAAACTTAAAGCGCTTCTGTTTAAAATGGGTTTTTCTTTTTCCTTCTGATTATAGTGGTTTTGTTTGGTTTTAATTTTTAGATTTTCTGATGTTTTAAGTTGTTTATAGTTGTGTCTTTTATTTATTTATTTATTGTTTGTTCGGTGTCCTTGAGTTCTCTGAAAGGCGCCTTGTATAAATAAAATTTATTATTATTATTATTATTATTATTGGGCGGCACGGTGGCGCAGTGGGTAGCGCTGCTGCCTCGCAGTTGGGAGACCTGGGGACCTGGGTTCGCTTCCCGGGTCCTCCCTGCGTGGAGTTTGCATGTTCTCCCCGTGTCTGCGTGGGTTTCCTCCGGGCGCTCCGGTTTCCTCCCACAGTCCAAAGACATGCAGGTTAGGTGGATTGGTGATTCTAAATTGGCCCTAATGTGTGTTTGGTGTGTGGGTGTGTTTGTGTGTGTCCTGCGGTGGGTTGGCACCCTGCCCGGGATTGGTTCCTTCCTTGTGTCCTGTGTTGGCTGGGATTGGCTCCAGCAGCCCCCTGTGTTCGGAGGCAGCGGGTTGGAAAATGGGTAGATGGATGGATTATTATTATTATCTAGGAAAAGTTTGGGTTGCTAATGGAAGAGATGCTGGTGAGGCCAGCAGGGGGCACTTACCATGTGTTCTAAATGTGGGTCCCAATGCCCCAGTGCGGTGACGAGGACACTGTGCTGTAAAAATGGTGCCGTCCTTCATATAAGATGTAAAATCGAGGTTATAACTCTCTGTGGTCATTAAAGATCCCTGGGCAGTAGTGGGTATCCTGATGTCCTGGATAAATTGCCCACCTCAGCCTAGTCATTCTGGCCCCCCTAATCATCCCCTGTCTGTAATTGTCTCTCTATCTCTTGCCAGTTCACCATCTAACAGCTCATGTGCGCCGAGTGTACTGGCACAAAAATGGCGCCGCTGCATCATAATGCTGCACATTAGTCGTGATTGAAGTGGCTCCCCACTTACTATGTAAAGCACTTTGAGTAGTGAGAATAGTGCTCTATAAATGTAAAGAATTCTTTATGATTATTAATTTCTAAAAACAGTTGGTTTATATTGGCAGGTTGCTTGACTTTTATATTTGCTCCTCAGAACGGGCATATGGTTTCAGGATTATTTCTATTTATTCTCTTTCTCTAATTAAACATTTTTTTCTGTTTGCAAATTAACTTGAAGGTAAGAAAAATTCCATTAATTAGCCGAGAAACAGTTTTTATTTTTTTTAATTAACTCGCAGACAATGTATGCCGTTCTTGTTAATCCATTAACATATTTGCAAACCGTCATCACTGTTTTGGCAGGGCCGCTTCTTCAGAATGAGCAACATCCAGGGAAACACAGAAAAACAGGGCTGATTAGTAATTTGTTTATAAAACATGTCTCACTCATTAGAGCGCTCAAATCGATAAGAGAGATCGGCAAAAAAGCATCCCTTTATCCATCACTCCTGGTTTGGAAACAGAAAGAAAGGAATGAGGCAGAAACGTGGAGTGCCAGCCAACCCTGACCTGGGCACACAAGCAGATAGTGGGATTAGTGATAGCAGCTGTGGTGGGGTGGGGTGCTCAGAAGTTGTGGCAGACGGCTGGGTGCCACCCCCAGCCGGGACGCCCAGGAAGACAGGAGGAGGGTTCATGCCTCCTCCAGAACACGAGAGGGCGACCGCCCTGGTTCCATTAGGGGCCAAGGGTGCAGGGCTTAGAAGCCCAACCCTGTAGGGGCTCGTGGTCTCCACCAGGGGGCGCCCCCATGCCTGAGGAACCCGGAACGCCAACACTTCCGCCACACCAGGAGGTGCTGGGGGGAAGAAGAATGGGAACACCTGGAGGGCTTCCGGGAACACAGCCGTCACTTCCGCCACACAGGGGAGTGGCTAGGGAGTGTTGGGGATCACCTGGAGCCCATCCAGGCACTTATAAAAAGGGGCCGCCTCCCTCCTATCAATGAGCTGGAGTCGGGAGCAGGAGCAGGACGAAGCTCCTGGAGAGAGAGTAGAGGTGGCCCAGGGACAAGGCGAGAGAAGGCCCAGGAGAAAGGTGACTGGGGCTGAAGACATTGTTGTTGTGCGGGACTGAGTAGATGTGTTGTGAGAAGAGAAAATAAAAGGAATTTTGATAAAGGTGCAGTGTCGGTCTGATGGTGTCCGGGCAAGTATGACAAAGTGGAAGGAAGAGCTTTCAGAGCAAAAGACCTAACCGTAAATAGAAATAGGAACAAAACCCTCCATGTCATAGAGCCTTAAGCTTCTAAAAGGTCTTTAAAGTTTTCTAAGAATGATGGGAGCAGGTGGAGAAGACCCTGTAAAGATGGAGATCTGCTCTGGAGAGGAGAGGAATGAAGGTCAGCCGCCAGTTATGATTGTACTGGGGGTCCTGCGATTGATGAAAAAGTCGACGCCACGACATAAAAAGGGGAGGGGAAGCGCATCGTCTAAGCACCCAGCATAGCATAATAAAATTCACTTATGGAGGAGAAGTGAAAAGAGCTGCTATACTCGGAGCATCTCAGTGTACTTCTTCAGATGTAAGTAGAATTAAAAATAGTCTGCAAAAACACAGTGGGAACATGCAGCCATTGATTAAAGTGACGGTAGTGTTTACGAGGTTATAAATCACCAGGAGGGTGTGCTTAAAATAAATCATGCAAGATTTCTCCTTGCAAAAATCTCAGGCTCAATCGCATCATCTGTTAGCGTGAGACGGAGAAAACAGAAATATAGATTAATTTATCTACGGAGCCTGTAGAAGTCGTCACCCCCTTGGAAGTTTTCACTTTTTTTTTTTTTTTTTCTCTTGTTATACAACGTTGAATCCCAGTGGATTTAATTCATCTTTTTTTGACACTGGTCAGCATGAAAAGACTCTTTAATGTCAAAGTGAACGTACAGTAGAGTTCTGTTAAGGGGTGTAAAAGAGGACAAGACAAAGATAAAGAGCTAGGGTGACACCCTGTATGTTATATAGGCAAACAGATAAGTGTAGTTTTTCAGCAAAAGAAACGTCACTAAGGACGTGAGGCTCAGATCAGACTGGCGACACTTCTAGTTAAATACCAGCCAGACAGGAAGAGGCGGGTCCAGGGGGCGTGACATCAGAGGAGGTCAGGCTGTCAATCATCTGGTCTGTAGAGGGAAGAAGAGAAAAGAACATTAGAACACTCTAGACAAGAACAGGCCATTCAGGCCAGCAAAGCTCGCCAGTCCCGTCCACTTAATTCTCCCAAAGTAACATCAGGTCGAGTTTTGAAAGTCCTTAAAGTCTTACTGTCTACCACACTACTTGGTCGCTTATTCCAAGTGTCTATCATTCTTCGTGTGAAGAAAAACTTCCTAATGTTTGTGCGAAATTTACCCTTAACAAGTTTCCAACTGTGTTCTTGATGAACTCATTTTAAAGTCACCGTCTCTATCCACTACACTAATTCCCTTCAAAAGTTTAAACACTTCAGTCAGGTCTCCTCATAATCTTCTTTTGCTTAAACTGTAAAGGCTTAGCTCTTTTAATCTTTCCTCATAACTCGTCCTCTGTAGTCCTAGAATCAGCCTGGTCGCTCTTCTCTGGACTTTTCCCAGCTCTGCTATGTCCTTTTTTGGAGACCCAAATTGCCCCCAGTACTCCAGATGAGGCCTCACCAGTGTGTTATAAAGCCTGAGCAGAACCTCCTGTGACTTGTGCTCCACACATCAAGGCGCTATATAACCTGACATTCTGTTAGCCTTCTTAATGGCTTGTGAACACTGTTAGGAAGTCGATAGCATAGAGTCCACTATGACTCCTAAATTCTTCTCATAAGGTGGACTCTCGATTCTCAGATCACCCATTGTGTATTTTTACTTTCTATGTGTAATACACTGAAAAAGTATAACCTCCATTCATCTTAAAATAATTAAGGTAAAGATTCTAGAAAGATTTTAAAAAACAGCTAAAGACTTTTCTATTTAGGAAAGCTTATTAACAAGAATGCAATCATTATTGTTGTTTTATCTCTGTTTTTATATTGCCTTGCCTTTGTTTAATCTTTTTATATTGCACTTTGAGATTTACTTCTAATGTAGTGCCCCTATAAATAAAATGTATTGTTATTATTATTATTATTATTATTATTATTATTAAGATTCACACTTAATATATTCAATCTGAACCAATATAATTCTTTTTAGCTTATTGATCCCACAATTTTTAAGTTGAGGCAAATCATTCAGAGTGATTGGGTGCAATTCACTTGTTTTAGAAGTAAATCTATTTTTTAAGTTGTTACAATTTAAAATGGTTTATTGGTCGTAACCTGTTTTTATCCATCCATCCATTTTCCAACCCATTGAATCCGAACACAGGGTCACGGGGGTCTGCTGAAGCCAATCCCAGCCAACACAGGGCACAAGGCAGGGAACCAATCCTGGGCAGGGTGCCAACCCACCGCAGGACACACACAAACACACCCACACACCAAGCACACACTAGGGCCAATTTAGAATCGCCAATCCACCTAACCTGCATGTCTTTGGACTGTGGGAGGAAACCGGAGCGCCCGGAGGAAACCCACACAGACACGGGGAGAACATGCAAACTCCACGCAGGGAGGACCCGGGAAGCGAACCCAGGTCCCCAGATCACCCAACTGCGAGGCAGCAGCGCTACCCACTGCGCCACCGTGCCGCCCACCTGTTTTTATGCTACTGGAAATATTATGAACATAGCACATTCCAATGCTGTACTTTTTACATTTATTTAAAAATATAATGCAAATACATAAGCATTTTGCAGTGTAAATCTTAAATATACAACAAAAAATAATGAAACGT
Organism: Erpetoichthys calabaricus; assembly: GCF_900747795.2. Classification (NCBI taxonomy): domain Eukaryota; kingdom Metazoa; phylum Chordata; class Cladistia; order Polypteriformes; family Polypteridae; genus Erpetoichthys; species Erpetoichthys calabaricus. The sequence continues at coordinate 182,375,247 of NC_041401.2, forward strand.
TTTTACAGCTTTCTTGAAAGTATGTTTTATTACGAGTTCTTGTACTTAAAATTAACAGTTGAGAAACAGGATTACTTACCAGAAAACTTCCGTTATAAAAGTCTGCTGCTGAAAATGACCAGACCTGTATAGCCACGTCCACTCCACTTGACCGGAAGAATATAGATAGATAGATAGATAGATAGATAGATAGATAGATAGATAGATAGATAGATAGATAGATAGATAGATAGATAGATAGATAGATAGATAGATAGATAGATAGATAGATAGATAGATAGATAGATAGATAGATAGATAGATACTTTATTAATCACAAACGGCCTCTCCCACACAGCACACAAACAACCTAAAATATTAGGTTAACTGAAATAGGATTTTTACGTTTATTCCATCTTAATACATAATTCGCCAGTCTCCTCACTCACTCACTCACTCACTCACTCACGTCCGTCCGAAGCTGAATGTGCAGTTGCCTTCTGCGCAGCTGCCCGAAAAACCTTACGAGACCGACATCGCGGCAGGCAGCGGATTTACGGCCGCAAAAATTCAAAGAGAAAGGCGACTTCGATTAAAGCTCTAAAGGCCTGAAAGGCGATTTCAACTACAGCTCGTGGCCTAATTACGCATTCATTCAATACACCTATATCAGGTTTGTGGTACGGAATGTGCAGTCGCCTTCTGCGCACGTCGCCTTCTGCGCATGTCCGAAGCCGAATGCACAGTCGCCTTCTGCGCAGCTGCCCGAAAAACCTTGCGAGACCGACATCGCGGCAGGCGGAGGATTTACAGCCACGAAAATTCAAAGAGAAAGGCGACTTCGATTAAAGCTCTAGAGGCCTGAAAGGCAATTTCAACTACAGCTCGAGGCCTAATTACGCATTCATTCAATACACCTATATCAGGTTTGTGGCGCTTATACTTATTATATATTATACTATTCCACTCATGCCCATTTCATCTTATGTTGTTGAAACGGGCTCTTTGTCTAGTCCACCATAACTTTACTTTGGTACAAACACATTTTTTTTTACTTTGATTGAGATCTAAAACCAAATATTTCAAGTTACAACACTAAATGACTAATCTTAAGTTGCTTGAAAGAGAACATTTACGTTGAATGAACAACATCAATGTTTTACTTTTTTCAGTGTACTTTACATTTACTGACATTAAATTTCATCTGCCACAAGTCTGCCCAAGCCTGTATGCCAGGGGTCTCCAACTCCAGTCCTGGAGATCTACTGTGGCTGCAGGTTTTCATTCTAACTCTTTTCTTAATTAGTGACCAGTTTTGCTGCTAATTTACTGTTTCAATTTATTTTAATTGACTTTTCTTGAGACCCTGACTGCTGAATTGATTATTTTTTTCCTTAAATCAGCGTTTCTCAACCTTTAAGTATTTGCGACCTGAGTTTTCATAACAGTTTTAATCACAGCCCCCTAACGTTTTTTTGAAATCCTAATAAAATTTATTCCTATATTTTTTGCTGCCGATACACTGCTACAAGTTTAAAATTTCCCTACGAATAGCAAAATTATGCCACATATGGCAACATTGGCGCCCCCTTTTTTGTTACTGTGCACCCCACAGTTTGAGAACTGCTGCCTTAAATGGCACCTAAACATAAATTTGATGTGTAATGAGCCAACAGATGACCAACTAAGTTGGGGCCTCAAACTCCAACATACTTCACTTCATTCAGTTTCTTAATTTGAAGCCAATTCTTGTTGCTAATTAAACCCGTTAATTAAGTCCATGACACTCATTCTGCCATGGCAGTCATTTCCAAAACTGTCGATTTTCTTTTTTTAAGAGCGCTGTCAAAATGTTTGGTGGACCTGAGCAGATCAACATTACTGAGGCCTTCACCTTTCCGTATTTTCAGTTATTGTGTGATGGATGCAGGTTGTTGTTTATGTGTTGGTTCATTTTGTGTCTTAGTATTGTTTGGTGGCTAATTAAGGAAAAAAGAAATAATTAAGGGGCCTGAGTCTTAAGTTGTGCATTAATTAAAATTAAGGCAAAGAGTTAATTAGCAGCAAAATGTGGTGACTAATTAAGACAAGAGTTAGAATGAAAACCTGCAGCCACTGCGGCCCTCCAGTACCGGAGTTGGGGACCCATGCTGTATGCTACCCAACTTATTCTGTAATGATAAAATGGAATCCAAATTATCTGCTGATCCACCTATCTTGGTATCATCTTCAGACTTAACCCGCTTGTTACTTATATTCCTATCTAATTCATTTATATACTGTATATTACAAATAGCAGCGGCCCCAGCACCGACCCCAAAAAGGCGTTAGTACACAGTGCCATCTTGTGGATCGGTGAGGAATTACCACCAGCAGAGCTTTTAAGCTGTCCCTCAGGTGCACGTGTGTGACAATAGTCTAAACTAATATAAAACATCAGATAATTGATTATACAAATATTCGCCCCCTTCAAATCAGTGTTAAGTAGATGGCACTCTGAGTTTCTGTAGCTTTTGACTCCTTCAATGTTCTCTGAGGGGTCCTGGTGGCCTCTTTCTTGCACAATCACTCCGTTTTTTTCTGGACAGCCTGCTCTAGGCACATTTCCATCTGTGCCCTGTTCTTTCCATCTCTTATTTGATTAGTTGAACAAGATATTCAGTAACTTGAATGTTTTCTTGTATCCATATGCTGGCTTTTCACAGAGTTGTTTTTTGTGTTCTTGGACCAACAACAATCAATTAGAATCCCAGACAGGCGATCCACATTGAAAATAATATTGGGACTTCTTCTGCATGAGTGATGATTGCAGGGTGTCATATTAACCTCCTTGTCCCTTAGGCATTGACTCTTAGTGTCTTTTGGACTTGGAATACAAATTCATTACGGTTAAGCACAAGGGTCTCTTGGGTTAAGCAGTTATAATCCAATACGCAGAGCTAAACCCAGATAATGATCAGAAGAGTATTCTGCTGCCATCTAGTGATTAACATGACATTATGCTGCACAAAAAATCATGAATATTTCTATGTGTTTTGCCACTCTATGGTAACTCATTAATATTCATGAGTGGGGTGGAGTCTTCAACCAAAACACAATGGCATGTAAATGAGCAGCTGTAAAACTAGTTTTAGAGCAAACTGAAACCAAACCATTAGTTGAGTCAATCGATAGTAGATAGAGTTATTAATTAATCTAACATGAGCACCTTTTAGATGGAAGTAGAAATGAAAGAGAATCCCATGTAAACACAGAGAGAAAGGAAAACTGTGCACAGTGGATGACTGGTTTAGTCTTCTGCACCAGTGAAGCAGTAGCAGTGGTACATACCATCCCACTCTGTCATAATTAGTAGTAGAAGTAGTAATAATAATAATAATAAGATGATGATGATGATGAAGAAGAAAGACATTTATTATTGTTTAGTAGAATAAATAAAGTCTGGACAGCAAACAGAAAAAAAAACCTGACAAACCAGCAGGGTCCCCGTTTACTGAGGTTATTGCTTGATGGACAAAGCGCTGCTGCAAAGAACCTCAGCCAGCACCACCGTCTCTCATCACATGGCTTTCACGACTCTCCCTCTCTTTTTCAACTTCCCAATAGGGTGCATCCTTATCTTTTTCACAGGTCAACAGATCATTTTAGTGATGCTAGGGAGCCGATTTTTTGAAAGGTGTGCACTGTTGGGCAAAATCAGACAGAGATTTCATCTTTCCAATTGGCAGCTTCCACACAGAATTCTTCCTTTCTTTATTATCGTTCACATGACACTTAACCCAATTTCAGTAATGGATATTAATATTATTATTCATCCCTCTTCCACATCCACTTATCAAGAGCAGAGTCGCAAGATGTCAACCGAGAGATGAATTAAGAAGGTGAAACAAAAGATAGTTAAGTATGGATTTTTTAACACTCTTATCCAAATTAGAGTGTCTACAGGGCCAATTTCTATCCTAGCAACAATATTAGTATTATTAGTATTTTTAGTACTAGTGTTTGTATTAGTATTATTATTGCTTTCAGAATTACTATTAGTATTAGCAGTACTGTTATTCGTACTTGGTATTAGTATCATTATTAGTATTAGTATTATTAATATTAGTATTACTAGTACTATTAGTATTAGTACTATTATTAGTACTATTGTAATTAGTAACATTATTAGTATTACTATTAGTATTAGTACTATTAACATTAGTATTAGTATTATTAGTACTTTTAGGATTATGTTATATGTACTATAACTATTATTAGTACTGTTAGCATTAGTATTGGTGTTATTAGTATTAGTACTACTAGCACTATTAGTATTATTAGTACTATTTTAATTAATATCAGTATTATTAGTACTTTTAGCATTAGCATTATTAGTACTATTAGTATTTGGATCAGTATTATTATTTCTTTTAGTATAATTACTAGTATTAGTTCTATTAGTATTCCTATTAGTGTTAGTATTATTAGTACTTTTAATATCACTATTATTAGTACTTTTAGTATTAGTATTATTAGTACTATTAGTAATTTGAATCAGTATTATTATTGATTTTAGTACTATTAGAATCAGTTCTATTAGTATTCCTATTAGTGTTAGTATTATTAGTACTTTTAGCATTAGCATTATTAGTACTATTAGCACCAGTAATAGTGTTATTAGTATTAGCATTAGCATTACTAATACTATTATCATTACTATCAGTATTATTAGTAGTTTTAGCATTAGCATTATTAGTACTATTAGTAATTTGGATCAGTAGTATTATTACTTTTAGTATCACTATTAGTTTTAATTCTATTAGCATTCCTATTAGTGTTAGTATTATTAGTACTTTTAGCATTAGCATTATTAGTACTATTAGTATTTGTATAAGTGTTTTTAGTACTATTAGCACTAGTAATAGTGTTATTAGTTTTAGTATTACCAGTACTATTATCATTACTATCAGTATTATTAGTACTATTAGTATTTGGATCAGTATTGTCATTGCTTTTAGTATCACTATTAGTATTCCTATTAGTATTAGTATTTGTTATACTGTTGGCATTAGGGTCATTATTAGTATTAGTATTACTATTAATGTTAATACTACCATGAGTATTCCTACTAGTATTTGTATTATTAATACTATTGGCATTAGTGTCATTATTCGAATTAGTATTACTATTAGTGTTATTACTACCATGAGTATTCCTACTAGTATTTGTGTTATTAATACTATTGGCGTTAGGGTCATTATTCGTATTAGTATTACTATTAGTGTTGTTGGTGCCATGAGTATTCCAATTAGTTTAAGTATTTTTTAGTACTTTTGCATTAGGAGTCAGCAGTGTCACCCAGCGCTGCCCCCTGTGAGTGACTGCACGTTTGTTCCTGCCTTGCACCGATGAGATTGATTTTAGCTCCCTACAACTGTAACATTCAAATAAATGTTTTTTTTTAAAGGATAAATTGCTATTTTAGTTTGTGTCTTTTAAAGGAGAAATGTAACAAGAAACGCTAAATGAATGTTGTATTCTCCTTACTCAAATACTTCAAATATCTAATTATTGACGTCAAATATTTGTTTTGAGTCCGTAACCGTTATTATCATTCCAGTCTGTCATCTTTGCATTATGCCAGGCTGCGCTATCAGAGAAGGGCAGATATTTGCTTATTTTGAGCTAATCAGCTCACTGCAAATTAAGAACAGGTCAAAGCTGAGTGATTTCTTTTACCCTCTAGTAATACTTTGTATAAACAATACCCTTTTGTTTGGCATTAAAGATACAACCTGTGGAGACTGAATGATCTTTGTCTTTTATTTTGAGCAATAAAAGCGATAGAGCACTTTGCAGAGATCTGTTTTCACTTTGATGATCAGTGTCAAACAAGCCAAATGAAATGTACTTTGATTCAGTGTCGTGTAACAATAAACTGTGACAGCCTCCAAGGGAGTGACAGTTTTCAGGCACTGCACATGTAGGCTGGCATTTGTTAAGGCTTTGCGCCACAAGTCCAGTTTCTTTCAGTGACTGAATATATGACTCTAACCAAGTCACTTAACCTGCCTGTGCTCTAACTAATCAGTCGTCACCTGTACTGAACTTGTAAGTCACCTTGGATAAAGGCGTCAGCCAACAATTGAACAAAAATAGCAATACGAGTGGCCCACGATGGACTAGCGCCTGCTTTCATCCCAATGGTGGTGACTTGAGAACAAAAGCAAATTAGGCACAAGGAGACATATTGATTATCACACACTTCTGATAACAACCGGGAATCAAACATTATAACAGGGTGAGCTTACCTCACTGCCACTTAAGACCAGACTGTATAAGACCCTGGGAGGTATATTCTCTTGTGGTAGGGTCCTAAAGTGGTCTTATTTTCCCTTTTAGACTCTTTATTATGTAGCAAATCTCAATCTCTTACCATATTATCAGGGCTGACTGCTACTGCAGTTCCACACTCGACTCCAGGCAATTGGACACCAGAGTACCAGAAGAGACAGAGGAGATAAAGATACACACTTGTTTATTGTGCGTTATAGATAGTATCCCAAAACAGCTTGTGGATTAGCTTAGCGGCTAAGCGAGTTTCTCTCTCTTCAGAGGTTTTGTTTTGCCGATGGGCTCACTTTGCTTATTGTGCGTTATAGATAATATCCCAAAACAGCAGAGGACCCGGTGTGCTGCTGAAATAATTGTGTGGCATGAACTCCAGAAGCAAACGTCCCTCGATATCCCAGAAAACAGTTGCCGTGACTGTCTTGAACTTTTTTTGGGGTGGGGGGATGACTTGTGCTTCCACTGCATTGACTGCATTTTGGATTCATGATCTCTGTGATAGACACAGGTCTCATCTCCAGTCACCATGATGAAAAAAAATTCACTTGGTCTTCACAGAACATCTCCAAGTTCTCTTGACTGCACTGGAGCCTCGTGGCCTTCTGACATGGCGTCGGTATTCTTGGAGCCCATCTTGCATTGACATTTGACATGCCCAACATTTCATGAATTGTTTTACAGACTGTACCTGCCGAGATGCCCAATTCTTCAGTTATTCGGGAAACCTTCATTTGTCTGTTTGACAAAATGAACCCTTAAACCACTGGAACCGCCTATAGTCGGTTCCCAATGCAATTTACTAGCACGCCGGAGCTGAGTATATTCGGTAAAGTACATTTGTTGAACGCCACAACCGGCTGAAGTTGGTTTCCAGTGCAATTTGGAAGCATGCCAGAGCCGAGTATATTCGGCGACGTACGTTCATTGAACTCTGCAACCGGCTAAAGTCGATTCACAGAGCAATTTGCTAGCACGCCGGAACTGATCAGTCCATGCCGTATATTCATTGAGCAGCCAGCTCATGACCACTGCCGGCCCCAGCACTGTCCCTGGGATTCAGCCACTGCATTAGACTAGCCTGCCCGCATCAGCGCTTACCTCTGCGCGCAGCCATTTCAAGAGCAGTTGGCTCGCTGATTTACTGAATTTCATCAATGGCGTCAGTTGCGCCTTGTACATATAATAATTGATTGTTGCAGGAGTTTTTTTAAAAGTTTTTACAGTTCATTGGCAGTGTGTAAAATGATCAGTGTTGCAGTACTTGTGATGCTCTGTGCATGAAAAAAATGTGTTCCATTAAAATTTCACTTTTTAATAATAATAATATATTTTATTTATACAGCGCCTTTCCCATGATCAAGTGTTATAATATGTTTTGTTATTAAGTTTAATGTCACTGTTCTCTGTGCCCACTGTTATGGACTCATTCATACAGGCAGACCGAGTATGGTACACAGGGGCGCAGCATCACCATTTAGAATTGCCGAACAAAGCACAGGACTAGAGAGCCAAAGACAAATGGAGAATTGAATAATCAGCCTAAAGACAGACTAGTATATGTCTGTCTTTTGTCAGCACACTATCCTCTTTCCTTGTTGGGAGAATGAGAACTGTATGTAGGCATTGTGCCATTCCTGTATTTTTGAAGGTGGGGTTTGAGTCCTTTCCTGTCCTTGTTTGGATCCAGAGAAGGAGCCTGCACATGGAGCAACCAGAAAATAAGGATGGACCTACGACCAACACTTTGAAGCTGCCGGGTGGAAGATTATGTCTTCCGTCCAGTGAAAATCCTTTCAGCGTGGCAACGAAAGATGGCAGACTGTGTTGGTCAAGACCCCCACATTGCTTGATAGAGTCTGTCATAAGCTTCCTGTCTGTAATACCACGTGAACCCGTCAGTAAAGTTAGCTAGATTATCCTTTATACTTCTTGTGTAATCTTGTAACCGTCATATTGTGAATTTCCCCCTGGGATTAATAAAGTATCTATCTATCTATCTATCTATCTATCTATCTATCTATCTATCTATCTATCTATCTATCTATCTATCTATCTATCTATCTATCTATCTATCTATCTATCTATCTATCTATCTATCTATCTATCTATCTATCTATCTATCTATCTATCTATCTATCTATCTATCTATCTATCTATTGCATGCTGGGTGGGGATAATACCTTTTTTATTTATAATTATTTAAATTCAGGTTAGAGAAAAGCCAAGCAAAATGACACCTTTTATTGGCTAACTAAAAAGATTACAATATGCAAGCTTTCGAGGCAACTCAGGCCCCTTCTTCAGGCAAGATGTAATACAGAAACTGGAGTTCCTTGTGTTTATATACACACTCTAGGACAAGAAACAACATTGGTAAATATTTAAATGAGAAATTTTAAATGTAAAAAATTAATAGATTCATTCAGGCTAGGGTTAATTTAACAAGAAAGAAAAGAACAATGTATTGTCGAGATCTCTGGATAAGATAACTGTCCAACAAAGTCTTTTGAAGTTTGTAATGAGTTTTTACAAAACAATGTGGGTCTGTAGTCAGGCTGTCTGTCACTCTGAGAGATGTAAACAATCCTCATATCTGGCCATAAAACTCTTGTCTTTATTCAAGCCATGTTGTAAAGTATTAAATTTTAGCATGAGTTTAACTTCCCATTCTTTTCTCTCTTGCTGTGTTTTGAAGTTGCCCATAAGCACTGTGACTTTAAAGTCCCTCTCACAGTGTCCATGGCTGTTGAAGTGGGCCGCTACAGGAACATCTGTGTGGCCATGTTTAATGTGGAACCTGTGGAAATTCATTCTCTGGCGGAGTGTTTGTCCAGTTTCTCCCACATAAAGTGCAGTGTTGGGACATTTCATGCAGAAAATTAGGTAGACTACATTAGATGATCTGCAGGAAAAAGATCCCTTTATGTGATGTTCAAGTCGGCAGTGTGGTATAACTATACGGTCTGTATCATAGATGTGGGCACATGTTTTGCATCTTTTCTGTATGCATGGAGATGTGCCATTTTCTGTTGGTTCATTTAGGGAGCCTCGGACAATTAATTGTTGAAGGTTTGGTGGTTGTCTGTATGCCAGGAGGGGAGGTTCAGGAAATACATATTTCAGTGTTTGGTCATTGTTTAGTATTGGCTGAAGTTCTTTTATAATTTTTCGAAGTGTTTCAAGATGTGGGTTGTAGGTTACAACAAAGGGGATGCGATCCTTGTTGTCTTTGTTTTTATATTCCAGAAGGTTGTCTCTGGGGTATGGCAGTAGCTCTTCTTATTTGAGTGTCTATTGTTTTCAGGGTGTAACCTTGTCTGATGAAATCTTGTCTGAGCTCCTGCAGTTGTTGATCCCGGTCTGTTGGGTCTGAGCAAATACGATTGTACCGTATTGCTTGGCTGAAAATAAATTCAGGTTGAATTTGAACGCAGCAATTGAAAAGAACACATTTCCAGAGAGCTAATCCCTCTTAAGGAAACATCAAGGTGCTTATTTTCTTTGTGAATTATGACGTTTCCAGCAAAAAAGTATTTGGCGTCCAAGGGTGCATTAACCTCCAAATATGTGGTGGTTTAACAGTTAAATCCTCAACTTTGTGGCACATTTCTGTGGAAGTTGTTTCTACGGATCATCCAGCATGAGGGTCATCTTCAATGGACTCTCTACCTCGCTTAAACTGCTTGCTCCAAAATTTTACTTTGTTGATGATGGGGCAGACTCACCATAAACTGCAGTCATGGATCTACTTTGGCTTTTTATCTTCTTTTGTGATAAATTTTGTCACTGAACGTTGCTCGAAATCTAGCATTTTCGTACTTGATTTGCAAGAGGACTCTCCTGATCTCCTTGGAATGTTAGACTCGCACTGAGCCACAACTGTGCTTGAGGAACCTTGAGACCTGTTACAGCCTCCCCAGACTTGTTTCAACATGCTTGCTACTTTCTTTCATACTTGGGTAGATAAATTATTGAACCCCTATCATAATAATAATAATAATAATAATAATAATAACTAGGGGGCTGTGCCCCTGCTTGCTTCACTCACCCACCCCACCCCCACTAACCCCACTCTTTCCTGCCAGCGCTATTTGCCAGCCACTTCGCGTCTCTTCCGCTCGTGTTGTGAAGAAGGGGGCTCAACGCACATCACTCTTCCGAAACCCCCTCTTAAACGATGATACAATGGGAAACAAATGCAGCAATCAGCTGCTGGCTTGCTGCTGCTGTGCCACATGATCTGCACACGCTGCTCTTTCTTCTTCACTTAGTCGTTGACGTGTCATCTAGAAAGTATTTATAAGAGTTGAGAGCATAGGACATGTGTCTGATAAAAAGCCTTTACACGATTGACAGTTTAGATGTCCGTTTATTTCTTTAAAAATTGTTGTAAGTAGGACGTGACTTGAAAGAGTCTCATGTTAAAAGTCCCCGCAAGACTGTCCAGGGACAACAACAATCTCATCTTTTAATTCAGATAGGTCTCCTCATTTGGAGAAATGCTATTTTTTCATGATCCATCCATCCATTTTCCAACCCGCTGAATCCTAACACAGGGTCATGGGGGTCTGCTGGAGCCAATCCCGGCCAACACAGGGCGCAAGGCAGGAACCAATCCCGGGCAGGGCGCCAACCCACCGCAACTTTTCCATGATGGCAACAAGAATTAAAGTCTCCAACTTAAATTTGAAATCCAAACAGTATATTCAATCTCTTTTCGCTGTTCTATTATTTCACCAAGTAATAATCTCCCTTAGTTTGCGCTAATTCAAATTTTCGGACTTCCATTATCTCTAACCTGCTCTGCATGTGTATCGCGCCAACGTTTTTGAATTCTTTACGACGTTCTACTTTGTCATCTTCTCTTTTTTTTCCCTTTTATTTCCAGCCCCGGGCGTGGTTAAATGTCTTGGCACAAAGTCTCGTGTCAGTCAGTCATTATCCAACCCACTATATCCTAACAGAAGGTCACGGGGGTCTGCTGGAGCCAATCCCAGCCAAAACAGGGCACAAGACTGGAAGAAATCCCAGGCAGGGTGTCAGCCCACCGCAGCACACACACACTAGGGACAATTTAGGAACACCAATGCACCTAACCTGCATGTCTTTGGACTGTGGGAGGATACTGGCACACCCGGAGGAAACCCACGCAGACACGGGGAGAACATGCAAACTCCACGCAGGGAGGACCCGGGAAGCAAACCTAACTGCGAGGCAGCAGCACTACCCACTGCGCCACTGTGCCTCCCGTGTCGCGGGACTTGAAAGTGTCTTCAAGAAAATCACGCCTCGTCTCCAAGATTTTTTTTTTTATAATAGAGAGGTGAGTTTAACCATTTTGATTTTGTAACACTGCTAAGAAAAAAGAAACTGGCAGCGGACCTCCATGTCTCCCGTTTGTCTAAAAAATGTCAGTGATGCATGCAGTACACTTTCCTAAATAGCCTGCAAATGGCTTATTAATGAGGTGACACCCACCTGACACGAAAAAGGCAGAGCAACCTAAAATGCAATTACTGAAAGTATAAGAACCTTCTCTCATTTAGATTGATGGCCAAAATAACAAATGTGAACTTCTCCTCGCGTGGGGATCTTTTCTTTATCTCAAGCCTTCTCTCTGAAACACACAGAGCTTCACAAAATTGCATCCATATGCATATCTGTCCAGTCACACACTCTTAATTCTTTCTAACATCTCCATGATTTAAAAGCTATTTAGAAAATGAGCTCAGTGATGATAACGTGCATTGAAATATTATAAAGCAGAAAGCCTGGAGACCTTGACTGGTACTGGCGCGGCAAAGCAGTGATTTGGCAGCAGCCAACCAGAGGCCTCTTCTCCAAACCCAATTTGCATATCGTTGTGATCTCCTAACAGGGAGAGAACAAGTCCTTGTAAAATATCCACCCAAAAAACTAAACCACATTTCAATATTTCAATTAGAAATACAGTGCCCCCCATAATGTTTGGGACAAAGACTCCTCTTTCCTTGACTTTCCCTCCTGTGCCACAGTTTAAAATTACAAATCAAGCAATTCAGACATTGTGATTAAAGTGCACATTGCAGACTTTCATTTAAGGGGATTTTACTACTTGCGCCTAACCATTTCAGGGCACCATAATGTTTGGGATACAACAATGGCAGGTCTACTAAAGCCATCATATTTGGGACTTTGTCGCACATCCCAGCATACAATGACTGCTTGAAGTCTGCGATTCACAGACATCACCGGGTGCTGAGGGTCTTCTTGGGTGATGCTCTTCCAAGGCTCTAATGCAGCCATCTTCAGCTCCTGCTTGTTTCAGGGGGCTTGTCCCCTTAAGTTTTCTCTTCAGCATATGGAAGACCTGCTCATTTGGATTTAAATTGGGTGACTGGCTTGGCCATTCAAGAAGTTTCCTGTTTTTAGCTTTGCTAAACTCTTGTGTTGTCTCAGCAGTGTGTTTGGCTCATTATCTTGTTCTAGGATGAAGTTTGGAGCTATTGACTGGAACTTGAGCAGATCAGATGTTTCTACACAACTCAGAATTCATTGCAGTTCCATCATCAATGAAGAGAAGTGTGCCAGGACCTGTGCCAGCCATACATGCATAAGCCAGAACACCCTCAGCACCACCATGTTTAACAGATGAGGTGGTCTGTTTTGGATCTCGGGCAGTTCCTTTTCATCTCCTCACGTTGGTCTTTTCTGTCCATAAGATCTTTTCCCAGAATTCTGCAGGCTCTTTTAAGTCCTTTTTCACAAACTGTAATCTGGCTGTCCTGCCATTGTGGCAGACTAGTAGTCGGCATCTTGCACTGTGGTCTCTATATTTCTGGTCATGGAGTCTTTTGCTGATACTCATCCCTGACATACACACACACACATCGGCCCCCTGAAGACTGTTTCTGGTCTATCAGACAGGCACTGGGGGCTTTTTCTTTATGAGGATTCTTCTGTTATCAGCAGTGGAGGTCTTCCTTGGCATAGCAGTCACTTTGTGATTCCTGAACCCACCAGTGTGTTCTTTTTTATTCATGATATTCCAGACAGTTGATTTCAATCATCCTCAGGTTTTCCCAATATCTCCCATTGTTCTTTTCTTGCTTTTCAGTCTCATGATGGCTTCTTTGACTTTCATTGGCACAGCTCTTGTCCTCATGTCGTTTAATGGCAACTGTAGACACCAAAGGGTAGAAGCAAACTGAGGTATCTTATGAAGCCATGAAACCCACCTGAGGAATCACAAACACCTGTGACACCAACTGTCCCAAACATTATGATGCCTTGAAATGGGGGAACCGTGTAGAAAATTCCCTGAAATGAAAGTCTGCAATGTGCCCTTTAATCACAATGTTAGAATTGTTTGATTTGTAATTTTAAACTGTGGAGCAGAGGGGGAAATCAGAGAAAAATGTGTCTTTGTCTCAAACATTATGGAGGGCAGTGTATGTATAGATAGATAGATAGATAGATAGATAGATAGATAGATAGATAGATAGATAGATAGATAGATAGATAGATAGATAGATAGATAGATAGATAGATAGATAGATAGATAGATAGATAGATAGATAGATAGAAAGAATTTGGTATAGTAGGCAGGATTAGATAGATAGATAGATAGATAGATAGATAGATAGATAGATAGATAGATAGATAGATAGATAGATAGATAGATAGATAGATAGATAGATAGATAGATAGATAGATAGATAGATAGATAGATAGATAGATAGATAGATAGATAGATAATTTTAGTATAGGAGGCAGGATATATAATAGATAGATAGACAGAGAACAGACGGTTGATTGATGGACAGACAACGTATGACATCACTTTTAGTTTCTGTCCTTCTGATCCCACCACTTCTGTTTTGTCAACCTGAAAATCATCTCTACCTCCTTGATGGCTTCTGTTGATATTCTGACTTGTGTCTGAGAAGACATATTTGTGTGTCTTTTTTGTTTATTCAGTTTTCAATTATATGAAGATCATCTAGATGCCCCAAACCTTAACAATCTCTCTTTGAGTCCTTCTTACAATAGATAGATAGAGAGATTGATATGAAAGGCACTTTATGATAGCTAGATAGTGAAAGGCACTATATAATAGATAGATAGATAGATAGATAGATAGATAGATAGATAGATAGATAGATAGATAGATAGATAGATAGATAGATAGATAGATAGATAGATAGATAGATAGATAGATAGATAGATAGAATTTGGTATAGTTGGCAGGATTAGATAGATAGATAGATAGATAGATAGATAGATAGATAGATAGATAGATAGATAGATAGATAGATAGATAGATAGATAGATAGATAGATAGATAGATAGATAGATAGATAGATAGATAGATAGATAGATAGATAGATAGATAGATAATTTATCCCCAAACACTAAATGACTATGACTAGATGGTGACAGATTAGTGAAATACCAACTGATGATTTTCAGAGGTCTCTTGCTGCACACATCCATTAACGCAGGCTAATTCCATGGCAGTGCCACCTTTAAAGTCACTGACCTCTTCAGTTTTGCCCATTCTTCTGCCAGTGTTTGTCAATGGAGATGGCATGGCTTTGTGTTTTCATTTGATTGCACCTGTTAACAATGAAACAGCTGAACTCTGTCATTTTGAGGGGTGTCCACCTACTTTTGGCCATGCAGTGTGGCATAATCCACACACACATCAACATCATCTATACACACTGAAAATAGCACCCAAGGTTTCCACAACTGTCCCCATTCACAGACGTTTGTGCACTCCATGACACTTAATGTTATTTCACATACACATGTGCACATTCAGGTTTCCTTTCACTTTTGGCAGGACGCTCAGGACTGTCTTTAAATGATGCATGAATGACTATATTACTGTTTGCCACGACTTTCTTTGATGTTGTCAAAGTCATTTTCCATGCTTGTTGTTTTCTGTTGTTATCAGTGGCTTAGTCAATCATGAAATGTTCTAATATTGCTCTTTTCACAAGCAGTGAAAACAAATTAAACAATGCCACAGCATCAATGTGAGACAGAGAGAGCAATAAAAGAATGAATCAGACATCTAAAAGAGCAATAGAAAGAAGTCAACAACGTTACACCTACAGGCGAGGAATGTCGGCTAGTTATACCATGATATGGTGGTCCCAGAATGAATGTTGCTGCTGTTTAACAAGCTCTTCTCAGGGACTTCTTTCTCATCTTAAACATGTATGTTCTGGAGATTCCAGGACATTGAGATTGTGTTTATAGCCTCCACAGCCAGCAGAGGGCACTCTGTACACCATACTGTGGATAGCCAGGAGGCTTCAGTGTGTCTCTCATGTTCTCAGGAGCCCAGTAGGCCCAAGGTATCCATTAAGCAGACTGCACTTACCATTTAGTGTGGTGAAAGGTATCAAATATGGCCTCTCTTTTCAGGCAGCAAGGAAATGGCAGATTAGCAGGAAATAACTCAGCTGACTGGTACCTCTTTTAATTTTGCCGTCAGAAAAGTGCCACAGGTCCCCTTAAAACAATTTTCTAATATTTTCTATTCCAGAAACCGTCATCCTAGATACTTTAAAGGAGGAGAATGGTTTAATTATCCTCATTTTGATATCGTGCATATGATATTGCATATGTATTCTACATCCCACCGCAGCTCTTTAATTCAGTCGCCAGCTTTCATTTTATACAACTGGATAAGAGGCTGCTGTGAACATAAAGGTGCCTGAGGATTAAAGTAGCAGTAAGAAGTGGTCATGGTCATATTTGTGATGAAAGCCAAAAGGAACTGAGAAACCAGAAAGTGAACGTTACTAGTAATAGATTACCAAATGGGCTACAAAAATGGTGTGAGGCCGTCAAAGCAGATCAGAATCCCAACTGATCTGTTGTGATTAGGAGTCACAGACATAACTAAAATAATGTGAGACCTCCAAAATGCTCCCCAGGTGGCAAGCTGGCACCTTCACCGGCCTGCCCAGAAGAAGCCCACCCCAATTCAGCTTACTCCAACTGCTAACTGCTGGTTTCGGCCTAGCTGGCCACAAAAAATGGGAAGCTGCCTTAAATATCTAGAAAAGTCCCCTTTTACTGGCTAACTAAAAAGATTACAATAAGCAAGCTTTCAAGGCAACTCAGGCCCTTTCTTCAGGTGAGATGATTACCTTGCCTGAAGAAGCGGCCTAAGTTGCCTCAAAAGCTTGCTTATTGTAATCTTTTTAGTTAGCCAGTGTCACAGGAGGCTGGGGGACAGACCCAGCTGGGATGCCTGGAAGGACTGGGAGGTGGCTTATACGTCCCCCAGGCCACGGGGGGGCAACCGCCCTGGATTTTGAGGAGACCACGGGAAAGGAGCAAGGAGGCTTAAGCCCATTGGGGCCCGTGGCCATCGCCAGGGGGCACCCCCCGAGCCTCATGGAGCCCGGGAAACATGCACTTCCGCCACACCTGGGAAGGTGGAGGAAGATCATTCCAGGGATGCGCGGAGTGCTTCCGAGTGCAAGGGCAGTGTCACAAGCCATCTACTAACACAGATGGCCTGCTAGTAGTTTGGGACCGACCAGGACTGAGGGGGTAATAAGAGAGGCACGAGAGAGGCAGGTGTTCAAAGTCAAAGGTAATTTTAATTTTGATGTAAAAAGGATGCACAAAAACGTATAAATAATCCAGTGACAAGGCAAAATCAAATTATGAAGAAGAAAAATAAATAAATAAATATAATAATATATATATAATCAATTCCAGTCCATGCAAGGGCATCAACAGCCTTAAAATAATACCAGACTGGACTCTGTTTCAGTCCAGGTCACAAGTACAACTCCTTAAAAAAAACAATCTCAGGAGTCGTTTTTGGTCTTCAGGAGCCTAACACACTCCTTTACAGCAACCAACAGCTCAGCCACCAGGCACCTCTTGTCTGGTGTTCCTCGCACTACCTAACTCCTATTAATTCTCTCCAAACGATCGTTCCCCCTCTTGCGGCCACAACTGTGCTTATAAAGCCTTTTCCATTACCAGGATCGGCTTACCTGATCATAAGGAGATACCATTTAAGACCTGCCGGGGAAATCGTAACCTCCAAGTACAAATCAAAATATCTGACAACAACATATATTTAATAAAACAATAAACAACAAAACAACAAAAACATTTATACCTAACCTCGAGGTTACTAATATACAAACTTAAACATTACGGTACACGTACGCTACTAATACAATTTGGACTTCTCCTATAGCTCTCGTTTGACCTTCCCAGGCACCTGTGACTGCGTTTAGCCTCTGCGCCACCTTTAAAACACCAGTCGGTAAAAATGATATGTTACGCGCGAGTCTTGCACCCGAAACATACGGCGAAACCTCTGAAAAAAAAACCTTAACAAACAACCTGATGGTAAGACCAAATATCTTCATCCATCCATTTTCCAACCCGCTGAATCCGAACACAGGGTCACGGGGGTCTGCTGGAGCCAATCCCAGCCAACACAGGGCACAAGGCAGGAACCAATCCCGGGCAGGGTGCCAGCCCACCGCAGGACACACACAAACACACCAAGCACACACTAGGGCCAATTTAGAATCGCCAATTCACCTAACCTGCATGTCTTTGGACTGTGGGAGGAAACCGGAGCACCTGGAGGAAACCCACGCAGACACAGGGAGAACATGCAAACTCCACGCAGGGAGGACCCGGGAGGCTGCGAGGCAGCAGCGCTACCCACTGTGCCACCGTGCCGCCCCCAAATATCTTATAAAAGTTAAAAAATGTTCCTCTTTTTTTTCCTCATTGCAAACCCGCTAGTACATTGCTTATTGTAGTTGATACATAAAACTTATTGAAAGTCTTGACCCGTATCTATCCGTGCTATAAATATATCCGCGTCACAGTGAGACTATAGCGTCACAGGCAGCACTTCCGCCACACCAGGAAGAGTGTCATCAGGCACCTGGAGCACGTCTGGGTGAGAATAAAAGGGGCCGCCTCCTTACAATCAGGGAGCTAGAGTCGGGAGTGGGAGAAGGACGAAGCTCCCGTGAAGAGAGGAAAGGCGGCCCACGGACTGAGATAGAAAAGCCCGTATTAGGGGTGTTTGGTGCGGGAGCACTGTGTGCTGTGTGGGAGTTTAAGCAAATAAACGTGTGCTTTTATAAAGACATGGTCTCTGTCTGATGGTGTTCGGACCTGTTCTGCCACCAATAAAAGGGGACTTTTCTAGATATTTAAGGCAGCTTCCCACACACACACATACTTACGAAGATCCGGTTTAGAATCACCCATTCCTCTAAATATGGGAGCAAGAAAAATGAAGTTAAATGAATTCACACAAAAATTGTCGATCGGTTACATGACAAATTGATTAAATGCATATCAATCGACTAAGCTGAAGCAGTTGGTGGTGACCGTGCAGAAGATGAAAACATCAACTTACAATATCCCGTAGAATATCTACAAGCGTTAACACCATCTGGACTTCCACCGGCCGAATTACTATTGAAAGAAGGACGTATCGTAATGTTATTGCGCAATTTATGTCTGAGTGATGGGCTATCCAATAGGATAAGATTAGTTGTATTAAAAATTGGTCGAACACGATTCTAACATGTAAAATTTTAACAAACGACAAGAAAGGTAATGTAGTACATCTTCCGCAGATAACGTTAGACACCAAAGGAGATCTTGATATGCCATTCGTATTAAAGCGTTTACAGTTTCCCGTTAGAATAGCTTTTGCTATGACAATTAACATATCACAGGGACAAACATTACAAAAAGTTGGTTTATTTATTAGAGAGAAAGAAACGCTATTCATTCACGGGCAGTTATACATTTGCCCGTTATAAAATATTGTTTTAACTGAAGTTTTAAAGTAAAAGTGAAAATAATGCATACACTATGTAACAATGAAAATAACAATCTCTTTAAATTGTATATCTGGTTAACCAAACCCGGGGGTTGGCGATCAAAGCGAGTAAGAGTCGGAGCCCCCTAGTAAATAAATATAATAAACAAGAGAAGCAGAAGATTGGCCTAATGTACATGGTGCAAAACAAAACTGTACCGACTTATAGACTGTACTTAACACTAGTGGAAAAAAGATAACAGTACACATGTAAAATATCGAGGAGGGACCCAAAAATAACAAGAATTTTTTTCTGGAGGCTGGAGGGGTGTTAGTTCCAACGTTTGCCGCGAGGGGCGTGTATTAGACTGCCGTCCGCATCATCTGGCCAAGCGGCTTCCTTGAAGTGCTCTAGCGATTGTGTGATGTAGTGCAGAGAAAATGGCCGGGTGAGTGGCTTCAGCATCATGACGACACTCCCGTCCACACAGCATTGAGTACACGGTAGTTTCTCACGAGAAACGGGATGACAGTGGTTTCCCAAATCCCTGGACCTTGCACCCATTGATTTTTTTCTTATTCCCAAAAATAAACAGGGTCATTAAAGGAAAGCGTTTTTAGGATGTAGAGGAGGTCAAGAAGCAAACAACGGAGGCACTGAAGGCTATCATTTTTCAGAACAGTTTTGAACAATGGTAAAAAGAGTGGGACAAGTGTATTGAATGTCAGGGAGAGTAGTTTGAGGGTGATTAAATTTGGGAAATTTTCTGAGAAATAAAAAATGTATTTTTTTTTAAAATCTCAGGACAGGTAAGATGAGGTCACCAAGAGTTCAGGGACCTTATACCCAATAGGATGAAGCTGTGTCTGAGATGGTTGGAGTGTGTCGTGAACCTCTGGTACCATTTACCAGAAAGCAGAAGTGTAAACATGGATGAACTGGATGGCTGGCATTAGAGATAATGGATTCAGCCTTCCTTAGAAATCGGCTGGAGTAGATGGTATAAAGCTGTGGAAGGTCAGCCCCGGTGGTTTTAGAAGCAGTAAGGACAGTCCTTTTGGAGAAGCTTGTGATTCTGACAAGTCAGGTTACCAAACCACATCATGATGCATCCAGTCAGGATACTTTCAGTAATGCAGCAGTAGAAGTTCGCAAGTATTTTGGTTTCCAAACTTAAGCTCTTTAGACTCCTAAGGACAAATCGCTTTTGCTGAGCCCTTTTTCATGATGAAGGTGGTGTTGACAGACCACAAAGTGGTGTTCACATTCTGAACACTCAGGAACCTGAAGCTGATAACTGTCTGGATGGGGGAAGCCATTGAAGTAGAGTGGAACGTGATTTCCTTTGTTCTTCCTGAAGTCCAGAATAAGCTCCTTTGCTTTGTCATCATTCAGGGAGGGGGTTGTTGTCATGGCAACATGCAGTTAGGTCTTTTACTTCCCTCCTGTAGGCATCATTCTTGCTAATGAGGTCAATCGCGGTGGTGTCATCCACAAACTTGATGATGCTGTTGGCCTCATGCTTTGCCACACAGTCATAGGTGAAAGGACTATAATAGCAGTGGGCTGAGACTTAATCCTTGCTGAATGCTGATGTTGGTGGGCAATACAATACAATACAGTTTATTTTTGTATAGCCCAAAATCACACAGGAAGTGCCGCAATGGGCTTTAACAGGCCCTGCCTCTTGACAGACCCCCAGCCTTGACTCTCTAAGAAGACAAGGAAAAACTCCCAAAAAAACCTAGTAGGGAAAAATGGAAGAAACCTCGGGAAAGGCAGTTCAAAGAGAGACCCCTTTCCAGGTAGGTTGGGCGTGCAGTGGGTTTGAAAAGAAGGGGGTCAATACAATACAATGCAGTACACAGAACAGAACAATTTCTCAATATAGTAAGAAATAAAAAATATAAATTTTAGAAGTACAGAGCAGAATTTAACAGTAGATGATATATCCCATAATAAGATTTGGATTTGTATAGAGTCCTGGAGACCTCATCCTTCAAGCTGCCTCCCCCATTTGGCCATTCCACG
Organism: Erpetoichthys calabaricus; assembly: GCF_900747795.2. Lineage (NCBI taxonomy): Eukaryota > Metazoa > Chordata > Cladistia > Polypteriformes > Polypteridae > Erpetoichthys > Erpetoichthys calabaricus. Next base: position 182,396,414 of record NC_041401.2, read on the forward strand.
GCTGAAACAGTGCTGGGCCAGCCAATCCGATGAAAGGACCCCTCTTTCCCACGATTCCTGCGATCCTCCATCTGGGATGACTTTTCCTTAGGCAGGCAAAACAACTTGGCAGGTGGGCCGTGGCACCAAGTGCCACATTTGAGTACCGAGAAGAAAAACAGAATAAGTGAGGGTTAGTATACAATTATAACTGTCATGTTACTTATGTTTAAGTGTTAATGACTAACAACAGAGATGCAGTCTGTACAGCTAATCAGCAGCTCTAGTCAGGGTGTGCTAAACTGAAGTTGTGAGTCTTCAGCCGGGATTTAAAAGCTGAGACCGAAGGAGCATCCCTTATAGTAGCAGGCAGACCATTCCACAGTTTAGGGGCCCTGTAACTAAAAGCTCGACCTCCCACTGTTATTTTATTAATCCTTGGAATCATAAGCAGACCGGCATCTTGAGATCTTAATGTGCGCTCTGGTTTGTAAGTCATGATAAGTTCCGACAAGTAAGCCGGACCTCGACCATTTAATGCTTTATATGTTAAAAGAAGGATTTTGAAATCTGCCCTAAACTTAACCGGGAGCCAGTGTAAGGATTTAAGAACTGGAGTTATGTGTTCGTATTTTCTTGTTCTTGTAATAATTCTCGCAGCCGCATTTTGGATTAACTGGAGGCTGTATAGAGAACAGTTTGAACATCCAGTGAACACCGCATTGCAGTAGTCAATCCTACTAGAATGTAAAAAGTGTGGAGGAGTTCTTGTTGTGAGTTTTCAACCAATTGCACATATTTGGCAGGAAGTCAAACACCCACCACTGATGGAGCTGTTCAGACCATGGTCTCTGAGCTTCAGCACCAGGCTGTGTTAAAAGCAGAGCAATAGTCAATGAACAGCATCCTGAACAATCAACACCAACAGTATAATAGGAGTATGGAATCTCTTAGAAGACATACCGCAAGTTACAGCACAAGTCAGTAGCCGTACCACCTGCACTTCAGAACAGGTCTGTGGTATAGCGGGTCCACGGCTTAAAGAAAAAAGGCCGGGTTTTTAAATCTGTATAGCCGTGCTGTTCTCCGTGGGCGTGATCGCATGACCGCGGGGAGTTAGTGAGGTAAGTGGAACGAGTCGCACCTGCACGTGTGGGTGCGGTCGTTCTTGATTGCCTCATTGGCTTCCTGCGGTGTGTGATTAAGGCGCTACGCACCACGGAGGCGTGCGGGGATGTGTGTGTGTGTGTATACGGATTGACACCAGAGAAAGGGCAGAGGTAGAGAGATCGATCGATCGATGGAGGTGAAGTAAATAGAGGTTAAAGAAATTGAATGAATGGCAGCTTGGCAGGATGATCTGGCCACCTTGGATGAGGAGACACCACGAGCTGGGGCCCCACGCAGGAGCATTAGTCAGTTGTGCTCTAGGGGCTAGTTCGCCCCACTGAAAACTAGCGAGTGGGGTGAGCAGAGAGGTGTCCTCCCATGGGCTCTGAGGAGCAACTACGGGTGCGCGAAGGATCAAGGGAGGAGAGCTGACCTCGACGGTCTGGCAGTGACATCCAGAAGGAGGCCAAGACAGAGATTAGCTGAAGGAGCTCGTGGCTGTTGGTCTCCGCCGGCTGCGAGTAATGGGTGAGATGGGGAGAAAGGGAGTGAGACTGCATTTTTAACTTCTGTATTTTAACCTCGAGCTTTAAAGGATTTATTTATTGGATGGTTTTTATCCCCACTGGACACTTGTTTTTATGGATTTATTTTTTGAACTTTATGCACTGCACTTTTTTGTTTTGATTATTGTTTTAATAAAAGCACTTAAGCACTTTTCGATTATATCCCCTGGCTTCATGTGAGATTTGTCCCCATTTGTCAGCTCATCTCGGTGACATTATCGACAGTGTTGGGTTCAGGGCTCCCAGACGGACGAGAGGAGCATGGAGAGAACCTGCATCGTCACAAGGTCATCCACCTGAAGTATGGTATGTTTGGGCCTGGCCAGTACTTGGATGGGAGACCACCTAAGAAAAGCTTGGGTTGCTGATGGAAGAGGTGTTGGATGAGTCCAACAGGGAGTGGTCTGTGTGGGATCCCAATGTCCCAGTGCAGTGACTGTAAGAATTGTTGCCATATTTCAGACGAAATACAGAACCAACACTCTGACTCTCTGTAGCATCTTCTGTAAAGAGTAGGGTGTTTCATGATGTCGTAGCTAAATTGTCCATAATGGCCTGGTCATTCTGGCCCCCTCACCATCTCTTACTCCTTATTGCCTATCTCTCTCTCTCTCTCGCCTTTTCATCAAATGGCTGTTGTCAACATCATCCAGGTGGATCCTGGATATTGGTGGTGGTTGAAGTGGCACTCTGAGTGTCTTGAAAAGCACTATATAAATGCAATGTCTTCTTTTTCTTCTACATAGTAAAATGGGAAAACAGGGTCACTTTTGGAACCTGCCAGGACAAAACTCCATATAAACTAACATATGAGAGGCAAACCCAAGGGAACACTGGAGGAATGTCAAGGCTCCTCCACAGAGACAGAATGCTCTTCAGCTTGGTGACATTTTGCGAGTCAGTCAGGGCTTAGCCTCACATGTGTTCTCCCTCTATCCACGGCACAGATCCAAGAAATAAACAAGAGGGAGCAAAATGAGTAAGATCACAACAGATTTGGCATGTCGTGTGAAATAATGCAAGCTTTTGGGAGCCTATTTCTTAATGCAACTGAACACCGCCGTAATGGCAGGGCAGCGGTGCTCTGGGAGACGGCTCTGCATTGCCGTGGCTTTTTTTTTGTGTGCTGCCACTTTGAAGGCAAAACTCAGCGACAAACAACATGCAGGCATCTGAGGGAGTCAGATTCATTTCTGCGTGTGACGGCACTCTCTCATGCTGAGACTTGCCACATGTCAACGTTAATCCCGTCATCGGCTTGAAAGAGAAATAAATGAATAACCTTATGTGAAAAGTCAGGGTTCATTATGAATATGGAGCCAATCTAAGATGTATTTGCCTGCAGATCCATGCACACAGCTGAGAGTCGGGCCTTCTGTGGATTTCATCGCCACGTTTTTTTCTTTTTTTTCCGCGTCTTTGTCTAAGAACCACTTGGAAATGGAAAAAAAAAAAAATTAGTATCCTTACCAGGGCTCAGCTTTTGTGACAGATGGCTTCTAAAGTTAAGGATGGCCTTTGTAACATCACAAGAGGGAGGGTTTTTATTTGATCTCTTGACTCTGGCCTATCAGCTTCCTGTAGACCAGGATCTCAATTTGTGAGGAGTAAAACAGGCAAGTTTCAGTCCGAAAACAGTTTTTTGTGAAACTGACACTGAAACTGTACTGGCGATGTCACAATTGCAAAACGAGAAACTCACTAAAGAGTCTTTTTGAGATGTATTATAAGACGCACTGCTCCTTAAAGGCTCATTCATACTGCATTGTCCTGTAACCTGTCGGCAAATCAATTCTATTTATCAACAACAACAGCAACATTTATTTCTATAGCACATTTTCATACATATAATGTAGCTCAAAGTGCTTTACATAATGACGAAAGAGAAAAAGACAAAATGAATAAGAAACACTAATTAACATAGAATTAAAGTAAGGTCTGATGGCCAGGGAGGACAGAAACAAACTCCAGACGGCTGGAGAAAAAGATAAAATCTGCAGGGGTTCCCAGGCCACGAGACCACCCAGCCCCCTCTAGGCATTCTACCTAACATAAATGACCTCAATCAGTCCTCATGGTATTCAGGGTTCACGTGGAAGAACTTGATGATGACGGTCATGTGGACTTCTGGCCTTCAATCCATCAGTGACATCGCAACCACAGAAAGATGGAAAAAGAACAGCAGAGAAAGTAATTAGTGGTTAGTACGGATTACGGAGCCACCAGGAATGATATTGATAATTAAATGCATATACAGAGTACTGCGGTGGGTTGGCACCCTGCCCAGGATTGTTTCCTGCCTTGTGCCCTGTGTTGGCTGGGATTGGCTCCATCAGACCCCCGTGACCCTGTGTTCAGATTCAACGGGTTGGAAAATGGATGGATATACAGAGTATGGATTAATCTAAAATGAAGTTATGAGAAAGCCATGTTAAAATAATGAGTTTTTAGCAGTTTTTTAAAGTGCTCTGCTGTATTAGCCTGGCAAATTTCTATCGGTCTGCTATTCCAGATTTTAGGTGCTATGATAGATGGCCGGCTGTTTATCCCGGCCAATACCCCCAGGCCGCTAGATGGAGCACTCCCTGTAGCATGGAAGTGCCCCGAAGACCAGCAGGGAATTATGGACAATGGAGTTTTTATTCCCAACCCTGCTAGACACCGTGGGGCCCACCAGAGAACGCTACAGGGAGGCTCAAGGACTTATACGTGCCCTATAACCCGGAAGCACGTCATGATCATATGACCAGAAGGAACGACGTGTTTCCGGGTTGAAGAGAAGGACTTTTTGTCTGACCCAGAAGTGATAAGAAATCACATGGACTGTAGGATGGGAAACACTTCCGGGTCAGGGAATATAAAAGGACTATGGGAAATCCCAGACGTCGAGCTGAGCTGGGTGGAAGGGTGGCAATGCGTCTGGGAGAGGAGGATTGGTTTATTGATTGATTATTGGTGATTTATTTATGAGTATTGTGGAGAGAAGGTTGCTTGGTGCACATTATTATTATAAAATAAATAATAATTGGATTTTTATCTGGTGTCTGACGCCTGATCTGAGGGTTCGAGTGGACGACAGTGCCTCAATCTTTCACAATGCATAACAGCAGAAGGCTGCCTCACCACTTCTTTTAAGTTTAGCTCTTTGAATAATAAGCAGACTCTCATTTGAAGATCTAACGTTACGATTTAGAGAGTAAGGTGTAAGACATTCTGAAATATAGGACTGAGTGAGATGCTTAAAGGCTTTGTAAACCATAAGCAGTATTTTAAAGTCAATTCTAAATGACACAGGTAACCAATGTAGTGATGCTCAGACTGATGTGATGTGCTCGGATTTTCTTTTCCTAGTCAAGATTCTAGCAGCTCCATTCTGCATTCATTGTATTCGATTGATGTCTTTTTTGGGTGGTCCTGAGAGAGGAGTGCATTAGAGTAAGACAAAAGTGTGAACTAATTTCTCAGCATCTTACAATGTTATAAGAGGTCTAACTTTTACTATATTTCTTAAGTGAAAAAAATGCATTTACATTACCGCTGAGGATCACGGTGTGTTTCTTCATAATGTGACATGCTCCACATTCTCCTCTTGAAGACAACACCAACAAGTTTCCTTTGTCCACATTACTGTGTGGTCTCCATATTAGAATCTCACTACTAGAAAAGCCACTCCTCGCTGTCCCCCACCATACCTAGCACCCTTCCTTTCATGTATCTTGATTTCCGCAGAAAAAGTTAGGGATGTGAACTCTCCAAGCGCTGGGAGCTTCAAGGTTCTTTTCTGTCTATGATGCATCTTTAGGATTACAGTCGCCAAGACAGTCATCATAATTAGCAATTTGGGGAATCATATTACCAGAACACATCTGGAGGCTGAACAATAAGTCTACACCAGCGTTTCCAGCGGTGGCATTGCAGGTAGGGTACAGCCTACCCTGGATGAAACAAAGCCTCCCAAACCCCCTAGTCACGCTCAATCTCGGGTGGATTGCGGCCGATTCTGTATGGCTACCCCCAACTCTCACTCTGATGATCATGCTGAGTTCACCAAGGAGGAAAAGCATTGTCGACCGAGTTTGACTCATGTAACTCTCTGGTGATTGCAGGTACCACCGTCTTTGCCGATCACACTCAATTCACCAAGGGGTATGGAGGATCATGTGTAATTAATGAAGGGGGAAGTCCCCCTCTTAAGTGGGTCATTATGACACTGGCATATGACCACCCTACTCCCACCTCTGCTCAGACGATCACATTAAATTCACTGAGGGGTGTGGTGGGTCATGCTAAATTCATGAAGTGAGAAGTCCCCCTCCCTTGTGTGTCACAAACCCACTGGCAAGTGAAAAAATGGGTTGTGACACCACAAAAGTTGGGAAACAATGGTCAACACCTTACAGGGAGTGAGTCTGGTAATTTTTGTTTATTATTTTAAAAGTAACTGACAGGCAGATGCATGCAGAATTAATGCGCGTAAATGCTTCCAGATAAGGCTAAACACCTTTTTTCTTGTGTCAATGGCGTAAATGTTGCTGGAAGCAAAATGCCACCATATTTCTCAATATTTTTTTACAAAGTGAAACACAGAGATTTGTTGCAAATTTAGTTTTCACTCATTCCTAATCACAATGATAAACAAATGCAGGTCTCTGATTGGAAAAATTCCAGCACTGTGCAAAACATCCCTAATCCTACCCCTAACCATACCACAAGACGTTTCGTCCCTTTTCCCAGAGATAAGTAGAACAAAATCAAATCCAAAAGATATCGGAACAAACATGTGACAAACGTGGCATGTCATAGATAAAGCTTTGAAAGTTTGGACTTTAAACCCTGAGGTTATGGTTCCAAATCCTGCTACTGACCCTGTGTGACCATGAGCTGGTCACTTCACCTGTCTGTGCTCAAATATGTTAGGCAAGTAGTAATAATGTTATCTGAATATAGATGGGATATTGGCTCAGAACCTTTTCCTGATGGACCCTTTGTGCCAGAATAGAAAAAGTAATTACAGATAAAGAGTAGTGGGATTAAACATGTTTGTATTCTGCTGATAATTAATTATATAAAGAAAAACATAAATGTTCACTTTAAATTTTAGACATCTGTGGCAGACGGCAGACAGGACACTTCCATACTGGAAGAACTGGGAGAGAGAGCATGCACAGGGCACTGCCTCCCCCAGAGCACTACATGGCAACCCTTAAGGTTGCAATGGTGCCTCAGATTCCCCCAGGGCTTCATGGGAGCTGGAGTTTAGCACAGCCCTGTTGGGTTCTGTGGGTACTGCCAGGGGGTGCTACAGGGACTACGGACCCCTACTTTGTCGGGCTTCCACCCCACACTAATGGGCCACCAGAAGTACACCCAGGTGCTAGATAAAACAAGCCCACTGCCACTGCTCCAGGAGCCAGAACTGGTAGGAAGGTGATGAAGCTTGCTGGAGGAGGAGTGAAGATGGACAAAGGCAGAGAGAAGAAGAAGAAGAAGAAGAAGAAGAAGAAGAAGAAGAAGAAGAAGAAGAAGAAGAAGAAGAAGAAGAAGAAGAAGAAGAAGAAGAAGAAGAAGAAAAGAAAGGCCTTGCAGAGTCCTTTATTATCTGTACTTGGTGTATTGTGTTGGCTAGTGGGAAACGCTTGGGACGGGTTTCCCACCTGTAAATAAAAGCCTGTGTGCATGAAAAAACTGTGTCTGTCTTTGTCAGGTTTGGGGAGCTGTAGGCCACAGCATGACTTCTTCTTCTTTCGTAGCTACTGTATTCCCGTTTTTATATGGGTGTTGCTATTTTTTTGTTTTTTGCCTAGACTCCCCATAATATTGGTTTCAGTGTGATTTTTACAACCAGATGGCCTTCATGATGCCATCCCTCCCTGTTAATAATTGTTTTCTTTGCCCCTCTTTTCCACAGGTTACTTAACCGTCACCATTGAGCCCCTTCCTCCAGTTGTTGTAGGAGATACTGTGACGCTGAAATGCAACTTCAAGACTGACGGCAGGCTGCGAGAGATAGTCTGGTATCGGGTGAGTACCTCCTCCAATCGTCAGGGTCAATTATCAGTCGGCTTTTCTACTCAAAGGTTCCTTTCCATTATGCTGCCAAGGATGCCAGCTCTATGACAGATGTGCGCTATTATATAAACAAGCAATGCAGGAAGAAAAATTGAATATTACCATGTGTGTTTGGCAGATTGCCCTCGATCAGATATGTTACCGCCTTGAAAGTAAGCATTTTGCCACTGTCGAATACGCTTGAGCTCATTTCTCGGAACAGCTTTTGAACAATCATTTTGTCCAGAATGCGATAAACTCGGTACTTTTCCCTCAAAAATCCATCAATGAATGCTCTTCTGCCATGAAATACAGTGCTTCTTTCTGCCAAGAAAGAGACATCCAGCTGTGACCCTGGCACTCAGCGTCACTTCCACTTGGCACTGCTTCAGGCAGTCTGCAGCAGTTTATTGTCCAGAACATTCAGCCCATTCTCTTGATGTGCCTTACATAACCGAGGGCATTAATTCTGTTCTCGAGAGAAGAAAGAGTCTAACTCTACTTTATTTTATTCTCTGTTATAGGTTTATAGGGTCATTACTGTCATGGGTACTCTGATTTTTTTAAATTACTGACAACGTTTTCAGAAGAAAATATTGCATGTGGTGCATGATGTGCCTTCCTCTTTAATGTCTATTGTTGATTCTTGGTCAGATTCTTTACCAAGGGCAGGGTAAGCAGTGGTGGACGGTGATGTTGGTTGTGCAAATATTACAATCATGGCTGTTTCAGCATCATCCTTTGTCATTTTAAGGGTGTTCACATATAATGTGAGAAGCACCTACTGCAATAGCCATAACTGTCTGTCTGTCCGAATGAAAGAACTCAGCTGTGTGCCGACCTTGCAGTACACTCGTGCTCAACCCTTTTTATGCCAGACAATAGCATGCTGCCTGGCAAAGGGTCAGAAGCTACAGCGAGTTCAGACGCAATCTCTGACCTTTCCTTTTTATTTTCTTATATACGAAGTACAGGGAAAGTATTGTAATCATCCAAAAATTCAATGTCGAGATTTTGATGAATCTCAACATTTTAGACCTCCCTGACTTTCTTGTATACAAAGTATAGGGAAAGAACTGGAATCCTCCAAAAACTCCATTTCGAGATTTTGATGAATCTCGATGTTTTAAACCTCCCTGTCTTTTTTATATACGAATTACAGGGAACATATTGTAATGATCCAAAAAGTCGAAGTCGAGATTTTGATGAATCTCAACATTTTAGACCTCCTTGACTTTCTCGCATATGAAGTGTAGGGAAAGTATTGAAATCCTCCAAAAACTCCATCTCGAGATTTTAATGAATCTTGACATTGTAGACCTCCCTGACTTTCTCACATACAAAGTATAGGGAAAGAATTGGAATCCTCCAAAAACTCAATTTTTCGAGATTTTGATGAATCTCAATGTTTTAGTCCTCCCTGATGTTTTGTATACAAATTACAGGGAAAATATTGTAATCATCAAAAAAGTCAATGTCGAGATTTTGATGAATCTCAACATTTTAGACCTCCCTGACTTTTTTGTATACAAAGTATAGGGAAAGAATTGGAATCCTCCAAAAACTCCATTTCGAGATTTTGATGAATCTCGATGTTTTAGACCTCCCTATCTTTTTTGTATACGAATTACAGGGAAAATATTGTAATGATCCAAAAAGTCAATGTCGAGATTTTGATGAATCTCAACATTTTAGACCTCCCTGACTTTCTCATATACAAAGTATAGGGAAAGAATTGGAATCCTTCAAAAACTCAATTTTTCGAGATTTTGACAAATTTTGACATTTTAGACCTCCCTGACTTTTTTGTATACAAAGTATAGGTAAAGAATTGGAATCCTGCAAAAACTCAATTTTTCGAGATTTTGTTGAATTTCAATGTTTTAGACCTCCCTGATGTTTTGTATACGAATTATAGGGAAAATATTGTAATCATCCAAAAAGTCGATGTTGAGATTTTGATGAATCTCAACATTTTAGACCTCCCTGACTTTCTCATGTACAAAGTATAGGGAAAGAATTGGAATCCTCCAAAACTCAATTTTCGAGATTTTGATGAATCTCGACATTTTAGACCTCCATGACTTTCTCATATACGAAGTATAGGAAAAGTATTGGAATATTCCAAAAATTCCATTTCGAGATTTTGATGAACCTCAACATTTTAGTCTTAAAATACTATTTTTGGAATTATGTCTGTGTATTTGTGTATGTAAACACGATAACTTGAGTACGCTTTCACTTAGGTCAACCAAATTTTGCATACAAGTATTAGGTACAAAACATAGATTTCTATCAACTTTTGAGCTATTTCTGCTAACCGGAAACGGTACTTTTTAGATGCTTAACCTTGTCAGTTGCGGACCTCCGACCGCCGCTGACACTGAGGTGACAACAGAAAATCTCTGGAAAAGTCATCAAATATCACATGGCCTTTACCTTAAAAATCTAAGAAGACGTTTGCCATTTGACACATAAATTATGAGAATTTGCTACAGAAGCTGTAGACAGACATTGTTCAGCACCTCTAATGCAAGTGTACCAAATACCAAAAAAAAAAAATACAGACTGTGATCGAATAAGAAACTGCATGTTCCCCAAGGAAAATGTTGGGGCACCAATCCGGTCATCCCTGTGTAACTGGGACACAAAACAAAATGGCCAACATGCACACTGCTATAATCAACAAAAGCAAAAAGAACTGAGGCAAAGAAAGCCACCTGGCTGTGATTCCTTTTTTGTGGTGCAGTCGGTTCAGAACTGACCGCCTCCTTTTGGTAGTGGCAAGTTTTAAAGGCGGGAGACCGGAAGGGACGGAGTCAGTTGCCCTGATGCTACAGAAGGGAAGAAAGAGGAGAAGGTTCGCGTGAGCGCACCCCCTTGACCCAAGGTGGTAGTACCTGCTTCAGAGGAGCCTGGAGAGTAGACAAGACATAAAAGGCAGCAGATAATGTCAATCCATTTCTAATCCATAGTCTCTCAAATTCACTGGCAAACATGGCAAACTCAAACATCTGCTGTCCAGGATGGAAAGATCTACATTGTTTAATAGCTACTATAAACTATTAAATTGGTTTGGCTCATTTTTATTTTTTGAAATAAGAGGGGGCTCCTATGTTTAATTGCAAGCTAGATTTGCCCGGATCAATGTGGGCACCGTGGCCAAATCCCCTTGGTACAAGGCCTTATGTACAGCGCTAGACTAATTGGGAAAACGGAGAGAACATTGCAGGCTCCTGTTATGTGTGTTAAGGTGTCGATGCATTTGTCTATAATCAAATAATAAAGAGGTAAATAAACAAAACACATTTAGCATTTTTTCATATTTTTCCTGTTAATTTGCATTATAGCCTAAATTAACATCTGCTGCTTAACGTGATATTCATGAACATCCAGATGTCCTCCCTTAATAATCTGATATACCCATCATGTCGCTTTCCAAAGAATTGACAAATACATTATGCAGCTAAATGGCAGCGTTCGAGGTGCAAAGCAACCTAATTGAAAATTTATATTGCACGACAATTAACATTTCTGTAGCATCCAATCCATAAAGCAATTTACAGCAATGAAAGAGAGAAAGGAGAAGCCTTTTATTACAATTAACCGGACAATAGCGTTCTATTAAAATCCCTCCATGTTGTCCGGTCGTCACTTCATTAAAGAAGGCATTAGTTATGGTGACAGGAGTTTGGTGTCGGGGACTCCCTTTCGTTTCAAATATTCAGCTTGAAAGTAATTTGGATTAAATTGTTCAGTGTTCAGATGCTGTTGAAATGACTCTGGGGAGAAATAAATTCGACTGAACACTGCAACCCTGCTACTGCGGAAAAGGACCTTTTCTTTATTAGAATTGGTGTGTGGGGCTGGAAAAAAAAAAAGACAGATAATTTATTATCTTAATAACTGGAGGGTCATTCAAGTTTGTCAACACGGCATCGGCATGATGTCAAGTTTATAATGCCTGTGCAGCAACTTTCAAACTGCTATCATTAACTCAAGTCCAGGCACACAAAAAGCATGCCAATTCTAGAGCCGTGTATTGTAAAGGCTGTAAAGAAAGCAAAAAAACAATGATAAAGGTTTGGGGGTCCACCCCGTATATCGTAGAGTCACTGGAAGGGAAAAGATGCGTAATACTCCGCCAAATAATCATGAAAGACTGACTCGCAAAACAGGACTGGATTGCAGAGCAGAGGTGGTGGGTTTTTGTAGCTGAGACGGAGGAAGAGGCGGGTCATCTGGAGGGGAAAAGGCGGAAATGAGGTCGTTGGAGGGCGTGGTCTGGAGCCAGAAGAGGCAGTGGACTAGGTCTTACTTGTTTCTGTAAGGAGGGAGAAGAAGCATCAGTGCACGTGATTAGCACCAAACACCAGAATCTCAACATTAACTAGACTAGAAAAAGTCATTTCTGAACAACACGGGTAACCAGTGTAACGACGCTAAGACTGGTGTGATGTGCTTGGATTTTCTTTTCCTAGTTAAGATTCTGGCAGTTGTATTCTGCACTCGTTACAATCGATTGACGTCTTTTTTGGGTAGTCCTGATAGGAGTGCGTTACAGTAATCTAGTCGACTAAAAACAAAAATGTGAACTCATTTTTAAGCATCTTGGAAAGTTATAAGGGATCTAACTTTTGCTATTTTTCTTAAGTGAAAAAATGCTGTCCTCTTTAATAAAACCCCTGTGTGCGTCCAGTCCGTGTGTGTGTGTCTTCTGGTGAAGTGCGCATGCGCGGGGCACGGTGCAATGCTTTCAAAGCAGATGCTTCAAAGGCCGCCTGACGCGTCACACAAGACAGAGAGGGCGGGACCTATAAAATATCGCGCGGCTGATCCAATCGGATTTCGGTAAATGAGGTAAGACCTAAAACAGAAAACACGAAAAATCCAATCGGGTACTGAGACACGGAGACCAGGTTCCCCATTGTTGTGCAAGTGTTCACTCTGAGGATGTCAGATTTGCGATTAAGAAGCTTGGCCCGGTAAAGTGTAAAGTGTCCGTCGTTAAAGGGGTTTTCCTAAATATACGAATTTTCATGATATTACAATACGATGACTTTTAAAAGTGGATTTATTTTCATGCACATTACATGAGTTGCTGGGGAGAATCTGCAGATTGCCCACTGTTGTGACAGAAAATTAAACGCATATTATGGACAGCAAAGCCAGTATTACTGTCAGAGAAGATTACAGGCATTTTACGGAAAAAATTTAATGAGGTAAAAGGTCTGTTCCTACTAATGTTTATGGACTACTGTTCTAGCGCCCGTTATTGTAACGGGCTTAATGTCTAGTCTGATTAATAAGTGATTTAAAATTTAAGTCAGAGTCAATAATTACCCCTAAATTCTTTATCCCACTCTTGACTTTTAAGCGTAATGTATCAATGTTATTTCTAATACCCTCATTATATCCATTTTTGCCCAATCAGATTTTCATCCATCCATCCATCCATCCATTTTCCAACCCGCTGAATCCGAACACAGGGTCACGGGGGTCTGCTGGAGCCAATCCCAGCCAACACAGGGCACAAGGCAGGAAACAATCCTGGGCAGGGTGCCAACCCACCGCAGGACACACACAAACACACCCACACACCAAGCACACACTAGGGCCAATTTAGAATCGCCAATCCACCTAACCTGCATGTCTTTGGAATGTGGGAGGAAACCGGAGCACCCGGAGGAAACCCACACAGACACGGGGAGAACATGCAAACTCCACGCAGGGAGGACCCGGGAATCGAACCCAGGTCCCCAGATCTCCCAACTGCGAGGCAGCAGCGCTACCCACTGCGCCACCGTGCCGCCCATCAGATTTTCAATTTCTTCTTATTTAGTTTGAGAAAATGACTACTTATTCACTCAGAAACACAAGTAAGACATTGGGGTCAGTGAGGCAAGAGAGTCGGGGTCATCAGGCGCTATTGATAAATGCAGTATACCACCCAAAAAAATGTGGAAAACAGGAGTGTCTTGTGTTAGTACGGATAGGGGCAGCACATGCCAACTCTATATTGAGACTGGTGGGCAGTGTGACTGAGCTGAGAGGCAGTGGTGCCACAATGCCACTCATATAAAAAATGTGACTGACTGATTCATTCATTGTTTTGTTTTTTTCCCACAATGCACACACACACATGTGAACATATCTGTGCATTGAAGGGTAAGCGTGAGACACACATTTTTAAAGTCAATGAAATCGAATTTTGCACACACTGGCATGAACCAGAGCCCACTGATCAAACCGAGAAACCAGCAAATAAAGAAAAAAAAAAAAGAGCAAAATTCAGCCTAGAAGTGAAATGTAGGAAAGTTAGGCCTGGAATCCGCAAGGAGACACTTTCCATCACTCTCTGACACAAAGCAGAATGGTTTAAAAGCAAATATCTTAAATAATGCAGCAGTGCACTGACGGCAGCAAGTTTCCCGGCTCTCTGGATCTCATTTGTATACCAGCAATGACACTTGGAAGGGTTCGTCAGGGAATGAATGTGTCCTCTTCAAGAGCACAGAAGAGAGGGGCTGAGATGCGAGAGAGCGAGACGCTTCGACTCCCCCGATGAGAGCTTCTTCCGTCCATTACTAATACATAATAAATCAATTATCCGAGAGTTCACAGCAGAAGTGTCTTTAATCTTTCCCTTTTATTTCACTAAACTGTCGACATTAGTGTTTTTGTTTGAGTTTAAGTTTTGTTGCTCACATTGATGCCTGTCAAGGGACGGCCGCTTTTAAGCTGTGTTCAGATGAAAGAAGTGGAAGTCAGAGAGGCGTTTCAGTCATCGGTACAGGACGGCAATGGCTCTCCTCGCCAAGGGCAGAGCGTGTTTGAGAAACGTGGAGGAGGGGGGCGCGCGCTCGCGCCAAACCCTCTCACCCGCCATGTCTGCCAGCTCCATGGGGATGCCTGAAAAGTACAAAGCCTTACAGCCTTGCAGGCTCACCACATTTTTGAACCGTCCTCAAGATGGAGCCTGGGAAGGTACGGGGACAACCTCAGGACTCAGGCTTTTCAGGGCCAGAACAAAAACACCAAGATGGCCATAGACATTTGAACCACGGAACTGCACTTGAACGTATAGAAAAACGTATTCTTGAAATTGGTAATCTCAACATACTACAAAAGTATTATAAGCACATGGAAAAGTGAGTATGGTATTTCACTAAGCATTGATGATGTAAGAGTTAGGAGGCTAAATGGCTCAGGCCTACATATTTGTATTGTCCTGTATAAGCGAGAAACCACCGATAGTTCATAAGTCAAAGGTTAGACGTGCAGGAGAGCTGGAAAAGGATGGGCCCCTTGCTTAGAGAGGGAATGTGAACTCTTTGGCTGTAAATAATAGCAGCAAACGCTGAGCTAGTAGGGAGTACAGGTAGGCCTTGTCAGACAGACATGATGGACAGAGAGGAGTTTGACACCCCCTCAACTGAGAAATAATGGTGGAATTAAATAAGGGCAGAACTAGAGCAGTGTAGTTTTAGGAGTCAGATGAGGATGCAAAATGACTTGCGTAATAAGAACTGTAATAAATGTACTGCTCACTCGTTGCATTTATAGTGAGTCTGTATGTGCGCATACAATAAATCTTCATTCTGCTGCCTGTCCTGAGACTCCAAGTGCCTTCATTGGGGCTGAGGGTGCCCGTGCCAGTCTGCTTCTACAGATGGCACTTACAACACACACACACACACACACACACAAACACACAGAGGGAGTCTGGATCTTTCTATGAACACTCCCCTCGTAGCACATATCAAGCGTTATAATTAAAGGATGTGAAGTCAGAAGCAGGCCATCGTACATCCCAGGGCCACAGCTAACAGGCTGCTTTGGGTGTATTTGGGGATCAGTGTGCAATGGGGTTTACGCTATAGCTCTTGTGGACCACCAGGGGGCGGACCGCTCCCCAAACCCCAACAGAGACAGGCTGAGATACAAGTCTTGACAAATAGCACACTTTTTTATTCAAGTGGGGAAGGAAGCATTTTTCTTTTGCCACCCCAAACACACTACACTTTCTTCCTCTTTCTTTCTCTCCTCCCTCAAGCTTTGTCCTCCACCTCCCGACTCTCTGACTGACAGTGAAGCGGCACCTTTTGGAATGCACCCGGATGTGCCCCAGGACCTTCTTCTGGTGGAAGAGGTCCCCCTAAGGGTTCAGCTGGTCTAACACAAGAGGACTCATAGCACAGGACCAGCCTCTCAAGGGTCTTCATGATGTGAGACATAAGTGCCACTGGTCTGTAGTCATCAGGTGAAGAGGCATACGCCTTCTTTGGAACACGAACAACACATGATGACTTCCAAAACAGTAGCACTTTCTGAAGCCTTAGGGACAGAGGACACCACAAAGTCAGTCAGCACAGGCCTTGAGGACTGACTCGAGGACTGACTCCATCTGGTCTTGTAGCTTCTCCTGTGTGTAGCTTCCTCAGTTGTCTCCTTACTTGGTCTTCAGTTGCGTACAGACACGCTGATGGACTTGTCACTCGCCATTCTCGTTGATGTGGTAAGAATTGATGATGTAGTAGTGATAGTGTGAGGAGACTGGTCATTAAAACAAAGGTAGCAGTGGGAGGGACAGCCTATTAAAACATGAAAAGACGCACTTTGGTGTGCTGAAGTAATCGCTATTCTGTCATCTGTCTCATACTCTTCTAGTGAAGTCCAAGTCACTTGTTGAAAAGATGTGCCAGAGAGACATAAAGAAATGTACTGCAGAACTTGGGCTGTCAAAATGAACCTGTCTGTGAATATGGAAAGAACACATTTAAACATTAGTCTGCATAAAAAGAGAGAATAAAATAAATAAATAAAAGGACTTGATTGCAAAATTATCAAATTACTCCAGTACCAGACTCTTTTTGAGGATGGCAAAGCAATCATGGAAATTAAATGCAATTGTTCTTCAACTGTCAGGACAAATTAGATTTGTGTGATTAGGAATAAATATCCCTGCCTAATTAATTTTGATTTTGTGTGTATTAATTTGCCGTAGCTGCAGCAACTCATCTTTAATCATTTTGTAACTTTGGCAGTTCCAGGGAAGGGCAAATATTGACATTTACAAAAGTTTTGATGTCACCCGGACAATCGTCTGTCTAGGTGCGCGATATCATGTTAGTCTGTCAAAGGCAATGCGCCGTTGCATGGCAATTACTATTTGGGGTCAGTTTGAAGAAGAAGAAGTGGAGTTCTGTGACTCTCACCCTGTGTGAAGGGTCATTCTAAGTCAGGAGTGACTTGTGTAACCCGTTGGGATGACTGGGCTACGGGTACACACAAGAAACATTGACGAATATCTATCTATCTATCTATCTATCTATCTATCTATCTATCTATCTATCTATCTATCTATCTATCTATCTATCTATCTATCTATCATATAGTGCCTTTCATATCTATCTATCTATCTATCTATCTATCTATCTATC